>NC_056728.1:1906684860-1906739860 GCF_019279795.1 Protopterus annectens
GTGGCGATGTGGTTATCGAAGGTGAGACCACTGTCCACCTATATCCCTAAGTCTCTTATCACACTTTTGGTGTTTAGTGTAGTGCCACCTATATGGTAATTCACGGGTACATGTTTTTTCCCAAAGGGGATATCTATACATTTCTTGGCATTGAGCTTGACCCCATGGCTCTGGCACCAAGCATCTGTTTCTGTAAGGCCATTTTGTAGAAAATCCACATCATTTGGGGATTCAATAATAGCTCCCAGTTTGCAGTCATCTGCAAACTTTGTTAGCCCGAGTCCCTTAGTGTTGGCCTCTACTTCAGAGAAGTAGATGCTAAACAAGAGCGGTTCCAGGACTGAATCCTGAGGTACTCCACTTGTCACTTGTCTGGAGCTGGATTTGGAGTCGGCTACTTTTACAGTGTGGGTTCTGTCAGTAAGCCAGTTGGCAACCCATCGAGTGATGTAGGGATTAATGCTCAGCTTAGTAAGTTTATCTATGATTCCAGAATGGGGGATGGTGTTGAAGGCCTTAGCGAGGTCCTGATTGGCTGTGTGGACCACCTTACCCTTGTCTACGGCTCTGGAGACTGATTTGAAGAAGTCAATCAGGTTCAGGAGACAAGATCAGCCCTTCACGGACCCAAACTGCATGGAGTCCAGTGTTTGGAGGTTGCCAATGTCTTTATTTATAAGTTTCATGATAATACATTCCATGGCCTTGCAGATCAGGCTTGTCAAACTGATGGGGCAGTAGTTCCCAGGATCCAAGGTGGATCCCCCCTTGTGGAGTGGGATAGCTGTAGCTGTGCGCCACTCAGTAGGCATGAAGCCTGAGGTGAGGCTATGATTAAACATGACACTTAGGTGAGGTGCCAGTTCATTTTGTAGTTCATGTAGTACACAGCCTGGGATGTCGTCTGGTCCCATGAATGCTGTATTCTTAGCTTTGGAGAGTGTGCTTTATACCTGTGCGGCCATTATTACCAGAATTTGGCAATCTTTTGGTATTGAGATGGGCCCTTTAGGGGGTGAGAAGGGGGGGTGAAGTTTGCACTAAATCCATCTGCCAGGATATTGGCAATATCCTTGGGATCAGTATATTTAATGCCATTCTGTTGTATCTCAGAGCAGATCTGAGTATTGCCATTTAAATTCTTGACATAGCTATAGAATGCCTTGTGGTCATCTTTGGAATTTTGACAATTTTATTTTTGTAACTAGCTTTGGAGGATTTTATGAGGGATCTCAGCTTCTTACTGAAGCTGGTAAGGGAGTTTTTTGCATCCTGGGATTTTCCTCTTTTCTGCAACAGTTTCTTCCTTTTGTTGTAAAGTTTGTTTATGGCAAGGGACCACCAGATTGGCTCCCTTTTTTTGGAGGAGAGTGTCTTGGTTCTATTGGGGATTGCACAATTCATGCATGAGTGGATGTGCTCGTACAGTGCCTTAGTGTAGGATTCAGCAGTCGAACTTTCAGTTCCTGTCTGCATAGGTGTCACAAAATTTGTCACTTCTAACTTGACTAGCATGAAGTTGGCTTTGGAGAAGTTTTTTTACGGAGGTTTCCTTACTGAAGGGTGGGGATGGGATGTGAATGTCAAGGGTGATTAGCTTATGGTGAGACCTGACCAACGAGGTGGTGACCATAGGTGTAGACCATTGATTTCCCATGTTGGCAATGACCAGGTCTAGGATATTGGAGCCCCTGGTGGGACTAAGGATTATTTGATCCAGGGAGTTAGAATTTATGAATTCCAAGAACCGTTGGGCAAAGGTGTTGGTACATGAGCAGTTTTCCCAGTTAATGGTAGGGTACTTGAAATCACCCAGTTTTAGGGTGTTTGTTTGTATCTTAATATTTTCCAGTATGCTTAGAAAGGTGTAGTGAGAATCTTGGGGCATAGTGGGGGATCTGTAGCAAGCTACAATTTGGATTGCAGTGTTACCTAGTGTTAGTTGCACCTGGAGAATTTCAGACACATTATGTTGGGCAACTAGCCTGGTGTTGTGAATATCCTTGGTGAATATGGACACTCCTCCACCTTTAGTGTTCCGGTCGTAGTTTGGTGGCTGAAAAGTGTGGTAAGAGTTGTAGCCTGGTATTGCAGGGGTGTTCTCTGGAGTCTTGAACCAGGTCTCAATTACTGCACAGATATTGATGTTCTCCATTTTTAGGAGTGCCTCGAGAGAGTGCATTTTGAGGTATAGACTTCTAGCATTGAGTAGTATTACCTTAAGAGTTTGCATGCTTGTACCTGTTAAGGTGGTGGTTTTGTTCTTTGAACTTTGCCTAAAAAAGGCACTATAGGGGTGGCAAGAGCTTTAGCCACTAACTTGAATCCCAGGGGCGACAGGTGCAGACCATCTCTGGCAAAGCATTGTGGTCTTTCGTTCATGTTGTCCCAGGCAGACAGATATTGGATCCCCTCTGAATGATACCAGAAGCTTAGCCAACTGTTGAAGTCAGTTATTTTGTCCTTATACTGTGGTATCATTCTGGGTGAAGGCAGGATGCTACTCAGAACTAGGGTCATACCTGCCTGGGCCACATGATCCAAGAGCTCTTCCATGTCTCTTTTCATGTAGTCCAGGGAGGCACGTCTCAAGTCATTCACTCCAACGTGGACAATGACAGAGTCATATTTGTACTTGTTGTGGAGTGACTTGAGTGCATGCATTATGTTGTGGATCCTGGCACCCGACAGGCAGCTGACTGTAATTTTCTCCTTGTTCAGCCTGGTGAGTGGTACATCAGTGTGCCTGACTATAGAGTCACCTATGACTAAAGTGTTGGGTATGTTGTCTTGCCTTAGGGGCTGTTATTGGGTGGCACACTGGTGTTGTGAACTATGTGACACTTTGGTTGTAATTGGTGTTTGTTTGCATTTCAGCTTCAGAGGTCCTTGTTGCTTGGTCAGGTTACTGTTAAGGCCCTCCACATATGTGGGTTTAGTGTTGCTATGTGCGGGTGTTGGTGGTGTGGGTTTAGAAGGGCTATGTGTTGCTTGAGGTGTAGTGTGGGCATTTACCTTCTCCTCTTAACTGTCTAGCACAATCTTGGGAGGAGAGAGCTTTTCTTCCAGTTTCGCTACGTACGTGCATCTCTCACAGGTTGTAGTGTTGGGTGGTAGGAGGAGAGGGTTGTTAGTGTACATGAAATAATTGCTGCATTGCCCCATTATGCCCAGATTCACCAGGTGGACAGGAGAAATCACTGGAAGCTGACCCTTGGACATGCCTGGTTTGGTGCTTTTTCTTTGTAAAGTACAAGAGCTGTTTTTTCCCATACCTTAGCAAGGTACTTTGCAATTATAGGCTGTTTAGTGCCTATGATTAATTTCTCCTTATTAACAAGGAAAGTTGAGTGCTTGTATCAGTTTAAGACTTCCTAGTGATTCCAGCAAGTCTTAAAGCAAGTGCTAGTCACAGGGATGCTTAAAGGTAAGATGAAAAAAAATGGTTTATCTTAAACACTGCAGTCTGCACAAGAGGAGTTAGATATGAAAGTAGTTAACTTATGTTTTATCTGTCTAAAAAGTTAGGTTTTTGTGGAGAGTCACTATTTGTAAAACAGCATGATAGATTGAAAGGGGGTGGTCAATTTTGTATTATGGTACTATAGAATACAATAGGATGGCCAATAAATTTAAATAGTTGAAGGCGAGTGATTTCACAAAATGATAATTTTGTGCTTAATCACATAAGCCAGTAAAAACAGAGAAGAAATGAGATATATGGTCAAATTAACATAAGGGGAAGGCAACTAGAAAGACAGTGGTGTTTAAGAACACTACAGTAACCAGGTGGGAGGGTGAGGAAAACAAATTCTGCCTGACTCACAAGAGACAGAGCTGTGGTCTCTTTTCAAATTTTAATATGCAGTTAAAAGCAGAATACAAGTAAAACACAAGGTAAATAAAACAAATCACAGTATTCAAAATAGAAAAAGGCAATAAAGTAGTGCAACAAATAAAAAGCAAACTAACCTTTCCCTCACAGCAAAGTGTAGCAGACTCTGGGTGAGTCTTTCTAGTAAAGCTCTGACACATTATATGAAAGTGTATACAGTGCTGAATACTGTGGAAGCCTGTGTCAGTCATACTAAATGAAAGTTGTGTCAATGATCAGTAAGGGTACATAGACTGCATTATAAATAAGTAGTCAGGGGAAGTGTGTATATTGAAAAGGGACATACAGATGAAATTGTAGGAATGTACACAGGTGAAGAGGATAAGTGAAACATGGTAATGTACAGCACATGAAGGCATGCTAATGAAGACAGCTGTAAAATAGACACTAATCGCACATTGACATGATATAGTATGGAATTCACAATTATTGTATATTATGTGACTGTCACACAAGGTGACATACCAATGGAATGGATCATTTGTGATATAAGCATCCTGACATAAACATTGGACAGAACATACATCAGGGATGGTATATACAATAGGGATTATGTGTAAATTGTGAAGGTGTGCAAAAACGAGCTGCCAGAATATGAAGGTAATGTCAGCACAGGTCTCAACCAAGCAGGACACATAGTAACAGGGCCATGGTCATTAGTAGACAGAAGCATGCACAATCAGGGACAATATTAGAATAATACCACCAGTAATCCCATGTCTTCCACATAATATATGTGATTGTGAGTGATCATAGATGGTTCTGTAAAAACACGCTTGTACAACTATTATGACTCATCAGCAATCTCTGAGGTGAATCAAGAACACTTCCCTCAAAATCTAACATCTGTTGGAGGTGTTTTGAGGGACACTGTTACACCTGTATTAGAAATGACAAGAAATCCTGGTTAGTTGACAGGTGTGCATACCACTTGGTCTACTCTTAGTGGTGTGCCATCCATATTGTAATTATATTGTGTATTTGCATTCCTAAAGGAACTAATCCCCCATGATCTTCCTTCATCTACCATTTCCTCATTGATGTGGTATCATTCCTTTGTGTGTGCTGATACTCTATGCATTATACCAGTACCACACTTGGATTCAATGATTATCCACAATTTGCAGTCCTCCACAAAGCTAGTTAAAGTCAGAATGTGTAAGTCAGTTTTGATGTCTTACACTTAAATAATGGACGTGAAAGGGCCTGCCACAGAGCCCTAAGGTATGGACTTGGTCATTGGCTCTAGATAGAGGTGACTTCAGGCACTCCAACATATTTCCCTGTCACATATGTGTTCCAGTTGTCTACCTACTTGGTGACATAGGTATTTATGGCCATTAGTGACAGTTTCTCTGTAATACCTGACTGCTGATTTATGTCATATGCATTGCCCATGTCAGGTTACACAGGATAATAGTGTTGTCATCATGCATGCCCATATTAACCTTATAGAAGACAGTGAAAAATGTAACAGATATGATGTAGCGTGAACAAATTAAATGTCAGTTTATTACACAGTCAGGATATTACCTGTATCACCTATCCTATACAGATAGGCTAAAAGCCCTGTCCCTCTACTCATTCTCATGCAAACTGCTCAGAGATGACCTGTGTCTGGCATACAAGGCCATCTCAGACTCAACCTTGATGGTATTGCTGTATATCCATAAGTCAAACTCCACTTACACAACCCACATGCAAGGCCTCAACTAGTCTGAGACATTAATAGAACTTCTCATCAGGATAGGTTTGTGTTCCAATGACTCCCCCATCTGTGGAATAGACTCCCTCTCCATGTCAAGCAGAGTACCTCACTAGCCCTCTTTAAGAGGAACCTGGACGACTGGATGAGAAACAGAAAATATACACCTGAGATCCCAATGTGTTGCTACTGGACAGGGAAAACAGGTGCTGACTTTGTGGGAACATGGATGAAATTCTTGGCTAGCCTTATAAGGTCCTCCAGGCAAATAGCCTAGTATTGTCCTATGAACCTATGTGTCCACTTAGAGAATGTCCATGATGACTCCCTGGCCTACCTCACAGATGAGGAGAGTCAGTATGGGTCAATAACTCCATGCATTAGGTGATGGACCTCCTTTGTCAGAAGGATGCATGTTGCTGAACACCTTTCTATGGGAACATAGGCTATGTGGAGGCTGTGTTGATGTACAGATCCAACTGTGTCTGGTAGGTTAGGCTTTACCTACAGAGGAAAATAACAGCAACATGGATGAAGGTAGGTCTATATTGAAAACCAAATTACAAGATAATAAATAAGACCCACCATACATAGCAAGAAATAATGCATCAGTTTTAATGAATACTAAGTGTTTTCATGCCTGACAAAGGTACTTCATGAAACCAAAGAACATAAAACTGCATTCTCAAACAACATACATATAGGTATATAAATTAATTAAACACCAATTAACACATTAAAATGCCTAATAAAACAAATCAAGTGACTTTAACAGAGGTTTTAAAGGGGCCATTTCACTCAAACCAAACCCTCTATCAGCTTGCAGTTTAAAAATCCATATCACCCCAACTGTTTCAGTAACATTTGTAAAGTCATCCCCCTCACATCATTGTGCATGGGTTATAAGACAAAAACTCTAAAAGAGTGTGTAAACCTATATATATTCACATGTTTGGTGAGGGCATTAGTCAGCTTAAGCCTCCTAATGTCACTCATATGCTCAGTGATTCATTCTCTAATGGATCTGTTTGCCTTCTCAACATAAAAACACACTCAGGGCAGATTTCCAAATAAGTCAGATCAGTGCTCCTACATGTAGCAAATAAAGCAGGACTGTATCTAAAATTAGTATCTGGATATATAAAATAATTCTGGTCTAAGATGTACTTACAAGAGCTGCACGATCGACAAGGAAAGGTACCTTTCCATGCAGAAATGTTCTCAGTGGTCTTATTCTGCTTGTAACATCAATGATGCTTGAGTGATTTACAATTTTTAAAACAAAACTTGGGTCTTGGCCAACAATCCCTTATCATCCACCTGCAAAATGGACCAATTCTTTATGATGTTACATACCCTATTCACATCAATGGTGTATATAAAGGACATTCTGGTTATACCTCTGGCCAGTCCCCTGTTCCCATTAGCCATTCCATTCGCTATATCATGATGAGGAACTTCCCTCACATTAAAACTTGTATCAGTGGTGGATGAAGTCAAAAAGGCATTATCATCATCAACCATATTCATTGGTTAAAGAATTTCCTTGCTCAAGACTATTGGTTGACACAGCTGGAACAGCTTTATAGATCATATCAGACACTGCACCATCAGTTCTATTGGAACCTATGCCATTGGCTAACTGATTTCCAGTAACTGTCCCATTAGCTGGAGCATTTGGCACATCATTATTGGTTAAAAGACTTCATATATCAAAACCATTGGTGGAAGATAATGCAGATTGATCATTCAATTTGCTGAAAGTATCAAAATATGGTTTAATCCTGCCCCTTCTCTCCTCAGCAACCTTTCTCACTGTAGGTTTAATATCTTTGGTGGAATAACCCCTACTCATAAAATTATTGGTTAATATATCAAAAACTTCCTGTAAGTGTAGCTCAACATTATTCCTCATACTGCCAGAATGGGTCCCAGATGTGCTGGGAGTTGATGCATGAGCAGGTGAAGTAGGGGTAGGCTAAGCCATGGGGAATGGCCTAGCTCCCTGTGATGTAAAGCTTTTTGTGATCTGTCAGACATGGATGACATGGACACCTAGAAAAATAAAAAAAAGAGAGATAAGGGTCGGGGTAAGAAAAAAATGAGATAATCTGTACCATCATATGTAACATACAATGCATTATCATAATAATAAAGTATTAATCTCTATTTTACATTTACGTATACTTCTTAACAACTACCAACTCTAAGTAATGATTGCTCAAAGTAATCTTTGCAATGTGCATATATTGCACATATGCTTAGTAAAATTATACAAATTAAATTAACAGCAGGACATTTATGCCACTTCTGTTGAAATTATTATGTAATATTTTTAAATGATTTGACTATATATTTGTTACTTGTATTATGTGAACCCACGGTATCTAAGTGCAGTATTAGAATTAACTTCTACAGTTGACTTGTGCTACAAACTGAAGCATACCTGCTAGATTTTACAGTTAAGATATGTATGCTTATTTGCTACTGCTGTATAGAAGAGCAATACTTTAGCTAAAATAATAGTTATGTTGTGCTGCATACATACCCCTTGCTTCCTTTGGTCTCTAGATGCTCAGCATAGGCCTCCCTACTTGCCACAATTTTTTGTTTAGCTGTGGAATGAAAAGATGAGAACAAGAGAGAGCATTAGCATACTAGTCTTGCATATATGCAGCTGCCTGTCTAGTTTTAATTATATTTTTCATGTATACTTAAACAACTGTGGTATCTCAGCAGCCTTAAACTCATCTAGCCACTGGTTGATTGTATCCTGCTTGTGCCTTTTGAGATAAGTATTGTGATGCCTACACTGTTCTCCAGTGCAGTAAATGCAAGTTGCACTGGCAACAATCTTGGCCAGACTATACAATGCCTCATACTTGTACTGGGAGCTGGTATAGTCCCAATGCAAGAGCCTTCAGCTGTAGCACTTTACAAGGAGTCCAGTGAAGATTCTGAACTCCTCAACATCCCACCTCTGTGCCCTAAACTGATGACCTTCCCTTCCACCACCAGACATATCAGACCAGGGAAGACAGCAGTAGTTAAGAGTTATTTCCCACCAATGCATGTTATTTCATTTACTACTAGTGCGCAAACCTGAACAACCATGCCAACCAAGTTTGCATGAATTTAAGCTGAGAGCAACAGTGCCATAAAAAGCAGTTTATGAACTAAGAAGGCTAATGTGACAATTGGCTTTAGTTTTTGGATTGAATGCCGCTGCTGTACCTTTTACTTGATTTTACTTTGCAGGGATGTACTGGGGTACAAATTGTATACCCTGACACATTTTTGGTGTGGCTTTACACACTGACAAAATTAATTTGTACAATGTGGGATTCAAACCTATGCATTAGAAACAAAAGATACTCTTCTACATAGGTGATTTCTCATCCTTGTCACAGAAGAAGTGCTTGTTGAACACACTCATAAATTATACTTATATATACACATGACAGACTGAAGGGTTAACCAGGCATGTGTGTGATCTGACAAGGTTCTGGTTTATACATTCATGTGTGCATGAGTATCACTGAGGACTGAAGGCCATCCAGGGCCAGAGAAAAAATATATAATTACAGACATATATTATTC
This sequence comes from Protopterus annectens, assembly GCF_019279795.1. Classification (NCBI taxonomy): domain Eukaryota; kingdom Metazoa; phylum Chordata; order Ceratodontiformes; family Protopteridae; genus Protopterus; species Protopterus annectens. Next base: position 1,906,694,061 of record NC_056728.1, read on the forward strand.
AGCATACCTTCTGTTCCACATAATTCATATGAGCTTCACTGCTATAAATACTTATTGATATTTATAATTATGGTTTGCATTTTTTATTTATTTTTTAAAATTGAGTTGACAGGCATTAAAGAAATACAGATTGTGCGAGATTACAACCCAGGCTTACCTCTATTTCAGCCATACACTACAACTGCTGCCACAGAAAGAGTTATGAAACAGCTCTATATTTTCATATCCATTACTAAATATGTCTGTTATTTGCTGTGCAACACAGTGTAATATGCTTTTGTGGTGGCAAACTATAGAGGATATAATGTATCCATTTTGAAATTGCCTACTTTCTGCTTCCTGACTGCAGATGTTCTAGACCTGCAGGTGTTGGTGAAGGTTGCAAACCACCATGCAATGCCGCTTAGTGGGTTTGTTCGATGTAAAGCAAAATATGCATCAATGTATACTTTTTGAATCTGAGAATGTCTGCATCCTGCCTGCCGGTGTTCTGTCTGCTTTGTGTGTGGGCCATTATTTCAGGTTTGAGTGAAGTTAAGTAACACACAAATGTGACAAGCAAAGTTCACCTTGTTTTATCTTTTTGAGCAGTGTTTATTAGGTTTCATCCTTAAAAGACAAATGTGGAACTTGAACCATGATCTACAGATAGTGTATACTTTGTGGATCCCCATGTTTAGCAGATGTTCTACATACACACATGATTCACAGATGTAGTTTATGTATTGTTTATCATAAAAGTACAATACATGACATTTATTGTATTTATCCATTTCCCATGTTTGCACTAAGCCATGCACCGTCAAAATATATCTATGTATATGTATATATATCTGTAATAAACATTACAAAATAAATGTTAGTACACATGAAAGATTTTTACACGTCTGGATTTTAACTTACACCAATAAACCTACAAAACACAGTAAGGGCTTATTATGCCTCTTGCCACAGAAACAGCTTTGTAGCAAGAATGAAAATAATTGCACATACAAGCAAGTTCCAAATCATCCACAGTATTAACAAGAAATATGGCACATGTACACTTCTGGGTTATTTGCACGTGTTAATTTCAGAAGTTGTGCAATGAGTGATCACACAACCATTTATGACCATTGTTTGCACCAATGAAGCTCTGTCTTACCTTTGTATAGTGTTCCTTCTTCTCTTATCTGAGCAGTAATCTGAGACATGCAGACTGTAAGGCATTTTGTATCATTGTCCTTAAAATGTATGAGAATATTAAGTGGCAACAATATGCAGTTTTCAACAAAGACAGTGGAGTTTGGATATTACTGAACAGAAACTGAGAAATGTGTGCTGCTTACTTACATTTAAAATCTTGATGCAATTACTTCTGCAGTCTGTAAGTATAACCTGGCTGACACATCCACTCCAGGTAAGGGAGTCTGAATTACTGTTCTGTTTTCCCTTCTCCCTACCAGTAATCATTCACAGTTGCAATTGCACGAGGAAAGCCCTGCTAACTTCAGGTTACAGTTTCTTATACTCAGCTTCTAAATTGCTTAACCTGTGTAGGCATTGCTTACCCCTGCACAAACAGGCTTAAACCCGCTTACTGCTGCTTAAAAGTGCTTACTGCCACTTACCCCACACTAATTTCTTTAAAAGAAAAGAAAAAAGGGTTGATAGGAAAGTGGTGAAAAAAGGGGCACAAAGAGGGAAAGACAGTAGGGAAAATAGCTGGGGATGTGCAGGAAGAGTGTAGGGAAGGTCCATAGCTGCCCATTTCTTCTACAGCAACAGCTGTGCATATACACTGAATTTGGAGGTAGATTTGGACACTCAAACCCCTGGGAGAGGGGTGAGGACAACAATAATAAGTTGTGATGCCAATTAGACCAGATTGCATGTGTCCAGTGGACATGTGTGCGGAATGGACAGTTATGTATGGGGTGTGATTTTTTTTGGGAACAGATTGCCATTTTTTTTTCAGGTGAGAGTGGGATGTTGGGGAGGGGTAGTAGGTATATTTGGGGAGGTAGGTTGGGTAGGTTAACAGACAAGACACACAAGATGCATACAGCAGTGGTATATGACACATGTGGTGGGTAAACACCTTGATGGGAAGGGGTGTTGGGATATCAGAAGCCCACAAGCCCCCTAGTGGTAACAGTGGGACTGAGGTCTCAACCCACGGGCAGTCACCACTGCACCTTCACAGCCCCAAGGTGGCTGTGCTGGGAGCTGAGCTGCAGATCCAGGCTGGCTCTCTAATTGCAACATGCAGCCCTCGAGCTGGTGTAGAATATCATTCATATTTGGCTTTGGTTGTCTGCATTTTCCCTTTTTACTGTCTATGTGTCTCTTAGTTGTACTAAATGGCCTCTGGGGATTACTCCTGTCACATACAGGCATTCCCACACATTCAATTTATGATGCAAGGTGTGGGTAACAGTGCTTAATACTACACTACTATTACCATGACTGCAAATCTACATTACCATATGATACCAGAATATACACAATGCAGTCCAGCAATTAGACCTGCTTTGTCAGGATATTGTACTTTTATTGCCATACAAACAATATGAGACTCTTCCTGCCATATTCTCTAGTATATGTAGTACTTGCCTTGAACAATACAGGTTTTATACTAGGAATAAATTGACTACTACTTTTATTTTTATTTCCTATGACAGTAAAAGCATGAGTCTTACTGACCTGCATTGCATTGCAATTGTGCCAGGTGGCAGATGTGGGCCTCCTGGTTCATGGCACGCTCTGTTGCAGATGTGAGGGACATAAGAGGAATATTTAGCCATACCTATCCATGATATACCTGAGCTGGCACTTATTACACACATACTGGGGTGATACTTAGGCATGGCTGGAACATCCCCTGATGCTCTAGCCTCTTGGAGCCCACTCCTCCAAGAGGTTCCCCTTCCACAGCTTCAGGTCAGCATAGTGGTGCCTGACCTGCTCACCAGTTCGGGGTATGCCAGTGGCACTGGTGAGGTCACGGGTGAGATGGTCCCAGGCTTCTGCCTTATATTTGGAGCCCTGGTACTGGCCCTGTAGCAGTCGCTGTGCATGGTCTTAAACTAGGAATCCTGCCATGACCTTGGACTCCTGGATGCATCAGGGCTGCACCTGGAAGTGCGCCCCTTCTCCCATTACTGCCATAGTGCCTGCAAGGGGAAGCTACAACCAGTTATGAGCTGTATTCCCACCTCTTGGGTTTAAGTATGGCCAATTTCCCGCATTTTTCCATGATTGGCCAATTTTGAAAAGGCTAAGCTATGGGCAAACCTGGTTACCTAAGGCTGGCATTGTTTAAAGGGGTATACCACTGGCCACAAAGAGTTAGCTGGTCTACACATTGCTCACACCTCCTAAGCTGGCCTGTGCAATGCTTAACATTGCCTACATTACACATTCCTTATAATGACATTTTGGCATTGTGTTATTATTCATTACACCTTATATGTATGCCTAGTATCCCTGACTGATGTGTACATACACCCTGTGGGGTCCTTGTGTTTTATTGGAGACTTCGACATTTTATTGCAATTACACCTCACTTCTGGGCTTACTGCTGTACTCCAGTTCACATATTTATATTATGTACTGGGTTATGGCACATATGACTGTATACTGATGCCTTTCACAGGTTCAGTTTGGTTATACTATGGCAAGGACATGTTTACTACTACTATCTCATTCTTCTGTATATCTTGATGGCTTGGTGGATAACTACTGGGACTATGGTGTATAGGGTACTGGGTTTGAGACCTGCATGGTTGTTTGTTTTGTTGATGGGCAGAACAAGGGCCATTGGATACAGAGTGATTAAGGCAATTTTGAGAACTTGTAAGTGGGTTTGCGCGATGGTAAGCACTGCTAACCTGCTGTTACATCTGCTTACAGAGAGTTAGCTTCAGAATTGATTAGCCAGTGCAGGCATTGCTTACCCCTGTGCAAATGCACTTAAACCCACTTACTAGTGCTTAAATATGGTTAGTACTGCTTATTTGTGCTTAAACCTGCTTACTAGTGCCTTATTCATTATGACACTGACACTTCACATGTGCATTTCCTGCAGTACTCCAATTCATAAATATATGTTATTTAGTGGGTTTTGCAATAAAAATATTGGTCATAATGTGGTTTGCCATGGAAAATGGAATTTGGTGCAGTGGGAATCGAACCAGGAATGCCTGCACATAAGGTGAATGTTCTGCCCACTACACTATTGCTCTGTTGCTTCATTTGCATATAACTTCCTTGTTATCCTCTTCAGCCTTTGAAGCTGCTTTAACCGAAGCTAAGCGATGGGTACACCCGTGCACCTGCAGTTAGCTTTAATCTGATTAAAAAAATAAAAAAATAAAAGGGTTTCTTCATTTTATTTATATGTACTGTTGCTTTTGTACACATGGAGGACTGTTGGTGGGGATATGAGGACACCTATGAGTGGTCTTGCTCATTTCTTACCCCTTTCTGCTGTTCTACATTGCAGGGGTGTGTTTATTCTGAGAGCTCTGCTCTCAGACACACCCCCTGCACTTTTACATGCTCCATGTAAGCCTAGGAGCTCGGCAGCGCCCCTTATTAATATGCGTGGTGCACTGCCTTCCTGCTCCTAAATGGGGGCTTCCATGCAGGACTAAGCTAGTCCTGCATGGAAGTTTAGTAAATCCGGGGGATAGACTTTTCAGTATGTGAATATTTTATGACTTCCGTAGCATTAAAGATTTCATCTGTATGTAAACTCATGTTATTCAGTGTATATGCCCAAGATTGTATGCTGTGCTTTATTAATAGTGTCAGTTGAGCACTTCAGCAATACATATACAGACATTTTAAATCCATACATTATTTTTGAATGAAGCTTAGCATCACTTTCCTTACACATGTAAACATTCATTTCACCAGATGTCTGTAAATTAAACAAATGTGAATAGATGCTTTTTTCTCTCTGATTCTCAAAATGTACTTAGCAAATAGATACACAGAGGTCAGTTCATCAGGGCACTGACAGCCTGTAAGCAGTCTAATGTAAGACGTACTTATGCTTGTTTTGATGCAGGCAAAGCAATTTGGAATAAGAGGAAGTCACTGTCTGAAAGCAGCTGCATAGGAACTGATGTCTGCGCCTGAAAGCCTGTGCAGATCTAATAATGGATAATTTCATACGATCCAAATAATTATACTGTGAAGGAGAAAAAAGCAGGTGCAAAATAGCTAAAAGGGTGTTTTTCCATTTATTCCCCACTTCATTTTTCACTCAAAGACAGCGTCTTACCTTGAAATTACTTTTCTGAATAGAATGACAGCTTCTGGAAATGTTTTCATTGCATAAATGAAATGAAGAGAAAAATGCATATAATCTTAATGAAGTATGACAAATATATGCAAGTCATTACAGAAAATTACTTGGAATTAGTGGATATTAAGTTCAGAAGAAATCAGTATAACAAGACAGAAATTACAAATACTTTTAAATGGATACAAATACTCATCATGGTTTTAAATTAGAAAAAAATTCAGAACTTCAAATAATTTTTGGACATTAATAATGTACTGACTGGCTCTATACATAGGAAAACAAAACAGCCTGGCTCTTTATATAGTGCAACACGTAACTTTTTAGCCAGTACATTTTAAATGAATTAGCTATTGTAGCATCGATACAAAATGGTTTGCTGGACAACAAAATAGCTAAACATGAAAAAAGAGCTATATTTATCAGATCATATCCCTACCTTATGTATAGATAGGGACTTTCTTACTTTGTTAATTAAATAAAAATGGGTACTACAGTTATATTCATAGTAATGTATTTGTTGGAAACTATGCTTTCAGGAGGACCGGGACTGTGCATGGCTGCTATTTCACTAAAACATGAATGTTTCTGCCAGTTATAAAACCATGTGACATTCAATTACAGCAACTAAAGAGATCTCATTTCTGACAATGAACTCCTATATACAGTAGACTCCTTCTGCTAATATGTCTGTTGTAATGCATCATTTATTGCATTCACAAAACACTTCCTTAATGTTTAGATGTACATACTGTAGATCACAATCAGGCTGACTTGTCCAACCCCCCCCCCCCACCCAAAAAAATGAATATAACTATAAAAGATTCTAATAGCTGGTCTTAAAGAATAATAAAGAAGAGAGAGAAAACATCAGTTGGCATGACATTTTGTCTAGAGAACACAGGCTAAGAAGCCAGGCAGCATAAAATGTAAAGGTGAAAGCATACAATTGTTTAGAATTAAAAGGTAGCCATACAGGTGTATGAAAGTGACAACGTGGGTATGAGGGGCTAATGCTTTCATTACATGATGCAGATATAAGTATCTGTCATTTTCTGTAAATATATGAAGACTGAATGAAATTCCATTTGATCCATGCTACTGTTCCTGTTTTGTAAATCATGCAAATAAATGAGCTTTAGGCAGATTTGTAGACGATACCTATAAGAGCCATTTGTATGTGGTGTTACTGATTTCGTTGAGTTTCTTTATTTACTTCAGTATGATGGATAGATAGCTATTTGAGATGTTACTGTAGTCAAGCACAAACACACTATCAAGCAGTATTTGATTCATCCAATTTAAGATAAAGGCAGAGGCATAACATGTGAGCAGAATACTGAAAAACTTCCAGCTAGGTTTACAGACTGGGAACTGAATCTTCAGACTGGTGATTAGGCTTGGTATAATGGCTAGGGTGTTTACCTCACAAACGCAAAGTACATGGTCTGATTCTCACCTTTGGAAAGGAAACTAGCTAGACTTAAAATGGCCAACAAGGGCAGCTAGCCTAGCATTTATTAAGGAGTTGCCACGTTCTGGACAGATCAAGAAGAGGAACTGAAAGAATACAAATGATTCGGGCAAAAGATTTTTTGCATTAATGTGGTCAGTGCAGTTATGATAAAAACTGTTTGCTTAATAAGGGATATAGCTATTATCAGAAGGATAAGCAGTCACGGTGTGGCTATTTGTAATGGGAAGATGTGTTACTGAATTTTTTTCTCTATGTTGCATTCTATGAAAAGTGAGAGAAAGCAGACTGAAGTCAAATGCATTGTTATTGATTATTGATGGTTGTCTGAAGTTCTGATCATAAATGCACCAATTATAATAAGAACGTAGAAAGGTTACTAAGGTAATAATCCAAGGGACAATAAGAACCCTAGCTATTAGACACCCTTAAGAAAAAAATAAGGAGGCACTATTAATCTGTTATGTAGAAAGGTTATACAGGTGATCCCTATGTGTATGTGTAGTTATCCATTTGCTTATTTAAGCTTGCTTGGAAACTGGCATAATACAGTTTTGCATGAGTATGATGATGCAAAATGATGCTAGGTGACTGCAAAATGCAGGTAAAACAATTGAAAAATTCAAGTATGGTTCTTAAACCAATAAAAAAAATCTATGTGATAGATAATAGTACAGTAAAATAAAATTTCAGTATGGTATGACAGATGATTCAAGAATGCAGACTGAGTAATTATGTAGATGTTATGAAACTTTATTTCATGGTGTGGAAGAAGTGACTGTGAGAAAGTGAACAGCAGAAACTGGTGCAGTTGTGCAGCTCATGATGCTGTGTACTTACTTGCTTAAATTTAAAAGGGTTGTAAGAAATGTTTGTTTCATGTGATCAGATAAAGAGTGTGATGAAAAAGAGCAATGATTTTTGATGTTTTATAGATTTCTGGTTAGAAACTGATATAAATGCAACAAATTAAATTTATGTAATAAGTAAAGAATATTTTTGTGGCTTAATGTTAGTTTTGGCATGGGATCACCATATGGTCCAAAATGTTCTTCTGGAGAAGCTTACAGAGCCAGTATCATGAATGAGGGATCTGGTTGATATGCAAGCATCATGATGAGAATTTCAGGGCAGTTTACTCAAAAATCTAATCTCTGTAGAGCTCTGGAATAACTAGTTTCAGCCAAGGTGTAAATGTGTATTAACAGTCTATTGCAAGGCTTTCTGGCCTGCAGAGCACTGTCACTTTAATTCTAAATTATTACCAATAACACTGGCTTTTAGCATCTGTAGTTCATTTGACCTTTAATGGAATGAAGAAGATGCTAACAAGGAAGGTATAGGGAAACTCTGTAGTAAAGTGGCATTCGTGTTATGGAGGTTTTCATTTCACAAGTTACTCCCCGGGGTAAAAATAATTACACAGTTTATGAAGTGGATAAAGACAAGGATTTGTGAATGTATTGCACTTGTTTTGTGATTAGTCCACAATGAATGATGGGAGATAAGTGAAAACTAAGGAGAACAAGACTTTACTGCTTAAATACATATATTAAATTGAAGTGGAACAATCCCAGTCATGGTTGATAAAGGATGTGATTACTGGAAATATGGATGCAGGTGAATTGCACTGGATTTTATGATGTGGCACTGGGGCTGAATGCATGTAGGCTTGGCATCTAACAAAACCACCATAGTCTTTGACATGCTATGATGCCATCACTCCCCCATGTGTAACACAGTGTGTGCCCTATCATTCATTTAACTTCCTCATTTGCTCTATCTTTACTGCCCAGGTTTCTGTACCATACAAGTAGTACTGGTCACACCATTGTTTTGCTCACCTTACTGTTCAGCTTCTTTAGCATTCTTCTGTTACATAGTACCCCTGACAATCTGTTCCAATTGGCTGTATTCCTTCAGAATCAAGCTTTGACCTCCTCATTCAGAAGACCTTTCTCTTCAACACCCATGCCAGATGCTTGAAGCTATTAGCCTGTTTTCTCTATTTTCTCATCTATCTCTATTTTCACCTTTTTCTGTTTTCCCCCGTTTGTTGTCATAATGACTGTCTTCTCTGCATTCAGTTTCATCCCATGTGCCTTCAGTTTTGCATTTCATTTCCTTATCATTGGCCAAAGGTTCTGTTGAGAGTCTGTTTGCAGTGCTGCACTGTCTGTACAAAGCAGCTTTGTTGATCTTTCTTCTTAACCTGTTTGCTAATATAGTCCATCACCACTAAGAATTGCAGTGGCCTCAGAGATGATCTCTGATGCACTACCACTTACACTGAGAACCCCAATGTGAGACCAGACACTGTATGCACTTGTGTCATTGGGTCCTTCTACATGATCTGCACTAATTCAACCAGTGTTTCCAAGGCTTCAGACCATTACAAGACTGAGCACACCAGCTTTCTTGGTGCCTTGCATATGCCTTCTAAGAACACCCAGATGGACTCTCTACTCTTGTTTAGCTCCTCCTCCCATGTCTGTCTTTCTGCACACATTGGCTCGGTTGTGCTGCATCCTGATCTGAATCCAAACTGCACATCTACCATTTTACTTTCTACTCCTCTGGACATTTGTTTATAAATCATCCCCTCCAGCACTTTCATATAGTGTGAAAGGAGTTTGATGCCTCTATACTGCCCACAGTTATGAAAGTCCCCTTTGTACATGTGTAGTAGTATTAGAATGTTTATTTTTCAGTCATCTGAGATATGTTTTTCTCTCCCTATTGCTATGGGTACCAAAGGACATCATTTCTATTCTAACTCACCCAACATTTTAATCACATCTGCCATGACCACATCTGAGTCTGCGGCTTTCCCTGACTTAATTTTCTTTGGTGATGTTCTTATTTCATCTATTACAGACTCTTCTTTTTCTTTGTAGGTTGTGTGCAGACAGTACACCTCCTGGGACATTTTCTTCAATCAGTAGCTTCTGGAAGTACTCCATCCATCTATCTTTGCTGTCCTATGGATTGCTGACTAGGATGAAGTTATAATCACCTATGAATAGTGTCTATGGACTATTTTCTTTATCCTTCTGTCTTTGCCTTGCAACCTGATAGAGCTCTTTTGTGCATCTAGAAGCTTTTAGAGTGCCTGTGATGCCTTGTTCTTTGCTATTATTTCTGTAGGTAAAATCCATGCAAAAAAAATGTGCACACAAATGCAGGACTTACTTTTTGTAGTAACCATACTACACGCCACATAATATATGTCAAAAGTTGAAAATGTTACTACACAGGCCATTGTACATCTGACGGATGCAGTCTATAGCAGTATATATGAAGGCAATTCTGCATGTGCTAATGGGTCTCATGACTTGATGGCATAAATGGATGCATAGTGATATATAGTTGTAGAGTAATGCAAAATACTGATGTAGGGGTCCACATATGTTCCCACTTCCCTGATATGTATGGGAGTTAGGAACTAGGTAAAGGGAATGGTAGCATGCAGAAGAACACATACAAATGCAATATATAGGAAGGTCCTATTAAGGGAAGGCAAGGTAACAATTATGGGTGGCAATGGCTCCATTTTATTTACACAGAGACAAGGAACATGGGGAAAGGGGAAAGGAAATAAGTGAAGGAAAGAAGGAAGGTCAGTGTGTAGGGCAAACAGCTGAATACAGAGCAGCACAAACAGGATTGAATGTGAGCATGCCATGGTGAGAAGACGCAGGATGCACCGTGACATATGGATAAAAACTGATGCAAAGAGTTGTAAATGCATGAGGTATGAGGCGGAACATAACTGCTGTGAGTACCACCTCCCTGCATCAACCTCCCCTTCCCCTAAGCTATTTCAGTGTCTCACGTTTTTGGCTTTTTTCTCCCCAGCTACCATAAACACTGTTCAAACCTGCTAGTGTGCACACTATTTTCTTTTTTATTTCTACAACGGCTGCAGATATTTGGATTAAATTTGAAACTTCTGTTTTGAATTTTATTGCACAAACATTGATAGCCATTTGCTAAACAAAACAATGCGATCTCAGAATTAAAATAGACTTAGCATGAACAGCAATAAACTTCTCTACACTTGAGCACTTGAAACCTACGTTCATTGAAACTGCACTGAAACCCATATTCAAAGAAAATGCACCTGGCCAATGGAAAATTAAGTTTACATTTGGGATGTTTTCAAACCATAGGAGCCTTGCACACATTTTAGTGCTATGCATACATGCATGTACTCTTTGATCCGTCACTTATTAGTGTGATTTAAAACTCTAGTAATACAACGCCACTTGTTACAGTGTGATTTAAAACTGTAGTTTTGAACATTTTTCCACTAAGCAATGAAACAAAATGTATGAACCATTAATGACAAAACTACCTATTTCAGGACATTTCAACCTTAAAAGGCCACTCAGACTTCTATCATTGCAATCCATCAGTGTCAGTCAATATGCATTTTCTGTAGAAGTAAAAGTTACCTGAATAATTCCACATTAAAGAGATATATAACTAATGAAGAAGTTGCTGTTGGCAAAATATTTTACATTGCAGTGTTTTGTCTACAAATTCAATGTCTGTTGCCCTTGAAGGATAAATTATCTATGTTTTATTTAAAAAAGTAAAAAGAGGTAAGATGGTGATATTGCACTAGGGAATGGCTGGTAAAAAAACAACAGGTTCACACTTACAAGGATTTCATCCAAAGGAGCAAACAGCCATGAGTGCATCACCCCTATCCCCACTTAAAGTACACTTCAGTATCAACAATTCATCTACATAGTGCAGAGTAGAAGCCACAGCTTTCTACACCAAAGGCATGTATGTGACCTGTTGTGCTACTAAAACTGCTTTTAAATACTGTAGCACAAACATTGATGGCCATTTCCTAAATAAAACAGTTGCACATTGAATACAAACAGTATTCCTTAAAAATGCACTAAAACTCATATTCTTTTAAAATGTAACCCTGATGATTAAGTGAGCTGTCTGATAGTTGGTACTGAGGATTCAGGCTTTTGTCTCTTGTAACCAGAGTTTGAGTTTGGCCAAGCTAATTAACTAGCCTGCCATCTCTAACTGTGACACTGCATACATATCCACACACACATACACACACACACACACACACACACACACACACACACACACACACACACACACACACACACACACCTGCTGAAGAAACGGCTTTGGTTTGGCATCAGGTTCTGTAGCAACTTCAATAAGTTCTGTACATTCTGTGTTTAAATCAACTACCTAGGTCACCTAATGCTGCATCCAGCTGTTTGTGTAGTGGCAGTGTTGCAGAAATTATTTTTCTAAGGGAAGATGCAGGCTTATGGTTATCATTACGGGCAGGGTTAGTAGGGTGAAGTTGAGGGTTAGCATTAGATTTAGGGTTAGCATCACCTTGCTAATACTTGATAAATCTAATTCAAACCCTAATCCTAACCTTAACCCTGCACCATAACTTAGTAAAAACTCTTTCTGTAACACTACCACTCTTCAGATAAACAATCTTTTATGGTATTGCTATGGTTTTGAAGTATTTTGTTTGCTTTTTGTTTGTTTTATTTTATTTTATTTTTGTGATTTATTTACTGTGGGGTTTGTATGTGACTTTTTTAATCTTATGAGTTTTTAAATTTTATGTATCAATATTATGAAAAGTTAGTATGATGAACTGTAAGTATTTTGTTGTTGGCATTTTGAGTGTCTGTGTTTTGAACTGTTGGTATTTTAATATGTATCACGGCTAAGTTACCACTGTGTCAGCATCTGTCATCATAAAACTGAAGACAGTATACAATCTACAGATGGTTTTTTTTTTTTTTTTGTTCTTTATAATATCCAGAGGACAGGTTGAATGGCAGAGGCCAAACAGTTTCATCCTTGCTGAAAATTATGTCCTGCTGCCGACATTCTTGACCCATATATGTCTAAGAAGAATTTTTGGTCACAGTTGATACTGAGTTGATATATAAGTCCATTTCATAAATGGAGGATGCTGATACAGTGCAAGTTTTCTTAAGCTACAGCACAGCATTCAGCAGTTCTGGAACCAGTACTTTGTGCTGCTTATTTAAATTGTTGCTGACTTAGAATTTTGTTTATTTTAATGGAAAATATTATCATCAGTTGGCAGGTGTTGCCAATGGTAGTATAGCAGCTTCTACTTTTGCATGTACAACATATTAGGGCAGGAATCTGAATTTCTTTACAAGCATCAACTTCTTTTAGTATGTAACATTTTATAAGCAATACATAGATGATTATTTTCATTGGTGTTAATAATAAGACAATGTTGATGCATTTCAACTGAGGTTAACAGTAGTACAACGTTTTTACATTTTATATTGCAGCCTTAAAAAGGGCTTGACTAATAACTATTTAACATGCATTGCACATTTGCCAATAATTGCTGATAAATTCTCAGATTTTATCCTGCTAATATGAAATTAAATCATGATAGAGGACAATTTACTAGAACATCTAGAATATGTTCATCTTCCCACACATGTCATGTAGGAGTACATACTTTTGAGTCATTGGCTGACCACAGTTACACTAGGTCTAAGTTAACATTCAAATTGTGATGAATGAAAAAAGAAACACTTCTTTTTCACCAATACTAATGAATGGGTTACCAGTCAAGCAAGATAACGTAAAAATAATTTTGATAAGAACAGTTTTATAGTGAGTATGTCTGTTGGTAGTTTGGGCAAAGAACATTCTGAAGAATAATTAGGAAATTGTACTAGGGAACCAGCATCTCATCAAGTTAATTAGTAATTAATCTACTTTTGTTAATAAGAAACAAAATAATTTAACTGAGATGTTGGAAGAGCTGCCATATTTCCTAATTGTTTGCACTCAGACATTTGGGGCCTATCTTTGTAGAACTTGTATACACTGTAGATTCATAGACTCTGAGCCTTTATTAAACTTGACAGAGAAGAACAGACTTTTTGTTGTTTATAAATAGAACAAAAAGTTGCTTTGTTATACACATGATGTGTCAGCTGTCAGAGTTTTTATGTGATCACTCACAACATGTTTATTTTATTACAAAATAGATAACATTCAAGCTTTGTTCTGCCATAATTGTGAATGTTCTAATTTTATTTTGTTATGTTCATATGGAATGAAGTTCATGATGGACATAATTTCAATAATTTTAGAAATCAGATAATTACATTGGCAGATCTTATTAGCAGCAAACAAGGTGCCAACATTGAATTGTGTCATTAATAAGTGTTATATAAAGTTTTAGTAGAACTACATATCTGATTACTATTTATTTATTTGCACATGCAACATTTTTATTAATTACTCGATTATAACAAATTTCTGAGACAAGCATGAACTATAGGACAATATTTATTGCTGCACATTATTTACAATTTGTGCTGGATTGTGGCTATCTTGTGTGACTTTTATCATGTGAAGTTTAGGATGTGACTATTTTATCAACTGTTGCTTTCATGTGATTTTAAATGTCAATTTCAGTGAATCATTTGGATTTCAGATAGTTCTGATGAAGTTCTGTATTTTAGAAAATGAAATTATTTAACAAACATTTTTCTCTTATACAAGATAACTTTTTTATGTTTTTAGTTTCAAAATCATCAGTGTCTTAGTCCATCAATCAGATGTAACAAATGTCAAGGAAAAAGAAATTTAGTGGATACCAGTTTTGCTACATCTGAGAGATGTTGAATGGAAATGCTATAATCCACACTGAAAATGTCAGGTATCCTTTTTTAAGAAAATATCAAGAGTTAGAAAACAATGGAAAACATTTCCCATCTATATAGTTAGAATGTTTACTACCATAAACAGAAGAAAAAAAAAAAACACCAAGAACACAAGCTATTGGGGCTGATGGAAAGCTGGAAGTTTGATAAAAAAGTGTTTGGACTATATTTTGCATCCAGAAAAGTATATTTAAACTACATGTATAATTGTACTTAGCTTACCATTTAAATCAGTTTTATGTGCTGTTTACTCTTTATCCAAAGTTAAAGCTATGAATTTAATATTTTTTATAGTCTGTACTGCTTTTTTGCTTTCTGTGCTAGGCCTAGGTATTTTTTGGAATTTTCTGTAGCTAGTTGCAATTAGATCCTGTGGTAATTACACCAGAACCCCCCCCCCCCAAACACACACACACACACACACACACATTGCTATTTTATATCAGACAAGCAGTCAGCCATCTTAGTCCTCGGGATGCTAGAAAGTTGGAAGCAGGATACCTGAGCATTTGGACTACATTTTGCATCCAGAAAAGTGCATTTAAGCAACATTTATAATTGAGCTTGTCTTACATTTAAATCAGTTTTATGGACTTTTTGCTCTTTATATGAAGTTTACACTATTAATTTAATTCATTTTATAAGCCATATCACTTTCTGATATCTGCGCTGGGCCTAGGAATTTTTCTAAATTTGTTTCCCTCCTACCCTCCGTATTTGTATTGTGAATTTATAACTGGAGGCATTTGAGCTATATGCCACTATTGTATATCTGGTCGTGGAAGATCCTGCAATTCCCATCTTCTCTCTACCTGGTCCTAGAATCTCCTCTCAGTCTTATCTCCTCTGCTTATCTTATTGGTTACTAACAAAAGAAACTGGGAAGGTTGTCTCCTTACAATGTTAGTGTACCTTCTGTGGGTTCCTTATTGCTGGCTTGTCTGCCTTTGATTTGCCTTGCAATTACTTTTAGCTAGTTGTTAGACTTGTTTCTGGCACTTTTTGACTTGTGGCTAACTAAACTGTGTTTTCACATTAAGAAGACTGTAACTGCAAATATAATAAGAGTAGAAAGGTTGCCTAGCCAATCTGAGTTGGAAAACACACAGGGAAGCATGAAGCGAGAATTACTTGTTGTAGATAGTTATTTGACTTGTTTTCAACACCTTTTCACTTTTGGCTAACTAAAATACGTTTTTATATTAAGAAAGCTAGGACTGTAGTTCTAGTGTGAGTAGAATACTAGCCTGGTCTGTCAAAGATGGAAAACACATGAGAGTGCTTAAAGTGACAATAACTTGCTGTAGCTAGTTGATTTCTTCTTACTTTTAGGTAGTCAAGGTGTGTTTTTGCATTAAGAAGACTAAGAGTGCTATTCTTGTGGCAGTATAAAAGTATCCTGATCAGTCCAAGTTGAAAAAACACACAGGGAGGTTTAAAGTGAGAATTACTTGTTGTAGCTAATTATTTCATTTGCTTCTGATACGTTTTCACTTTTGGATAACTAAAATGTGTTTTCACATTAAGAAGGCTTAGAATGCAGTTGTAGTGGGAGTAGAAATGTAGCTTGGTCCCACCCACAAGGGGACTTAAAGTGAAAATTCCTTGTTGTAGATGGTTGATGCCTTTCCACTTTTGGCTAACCAAAGTGTGTTTTTGCATTCATAAGACTGGAATTGGAAGTGATATTCTAATGGCAATAGTAATTAACCTGGTCAGTCTGAGTTGAAAAATGCACAGGGAGACTTAAAAGTGATAATTACTTGTAGCTAGTTTTTCATTTGTTTTCTTTACCCTTTCTCTTTTGGCTAACTAAAGGGTGTTTTTACATTAAGAAGGCTGGGACTGCAGTTCTAGTGGGAGTAGAAAGGTTGCCTGGTCTGTTTGAGTTGGGAAGCACACAAGGAGATTTAAAGTGACAGTTTCTTGCTGTAGCTAGTTGGTATCTTTTCACTTTTGCTAACCAAACAGTGTTTTTACATTAAGAAGACTGGAACTGCTATTTTAGTGGAAGTGTAAAAGTATACTGGTCAGCTTGAGTTGGGAAACACAAAGGGGGCTTAAAGTGAGATCATTTCATCAGACAGAGGGCTTTTTAGGGACTTAGCTGGGTGTTAATGTGCACTCAAAGGCTAGTTTTGCTATGCTTTTGCATTAAGAAGTTCCAGGATCATCTATTTTGTGGCAGTTTGCTTATTCATGTATTGGCTAGAGGGTATGGGAGTTAGGTTTAAGCTTTTTTCTGTCTGCTGTAAATTGGTCCATTTTCAGGGAGCTATTCACTGCTCAGTTGTTGTTAGCAATACTCTGTATATTAGCAAACCTATAAAGCTATTACTTAGGATTTTAACTCAGAACACAGAAAGGCTTTGCATGGAGCTAATCTTAGGGGAGCTAGTTAGAGCATCAAACAGCTCTAAGATCATAACACTATCTAACATCTAGCCTTCACCCTAGACACTACTCAGGTAACCTAAATAAAACCAAGAATGTAATCTATTGTAGCCTAACCTTAATACAAGTCATAACAACATGGATTTATGTTGCCAGCTTTGTTGCTATTGGTATCCTGAGACAATAAATCAATTGTATTATGTACTCGGACAACATTTTAATCCTTAAAGAAACTAGCATAATATGTGAGAAATGTACATGCGTAACTTTTTTGCAGACAAAAGTCTTGATTTCAGAGTTGTCAAGAACACACACACTCTGCATTTTTCCCACATACCACTCATCACATACACGTAGACCTTCTTATGCTGAGTCACTTAAAAGAAACTTCTCTTAATCTCCAAGTTGTTAAATTGTAACACCTGCCCTCAGTAATAACTAAAGCACACACCAAAAGCAACACATAACACCATAGTAAGCCTACAATAGATGATGTCCAAAGAACAAACCCCATAAGGCAAGGAAACACTTCACCTACTATTCTTGCCATAGAGGATTCTATTGTATGCATAACTCTCAACTGTGCAGATTTTCACAAACTATACAGATTTTTGCCTCATATGTTTGGTATGTTTCTCATGAAATTAGTTTTTTTGGCATCTCATTGGCAAATCATTGGGGGTTGAAGTCAGAAAATAATGACAGATGTTTGAGTGTCAGACTTGGCACCCTTCAGAAAATTCATGCAAATACAAACCTTGTTATTCTATCAACTTTCTAAGTTTGTAGGAGCAATATTTTAAAAGTGTTCCCATCTTTGGGCCTTTGTCTGCCCATGATTTATGGCTTTGTCCAGATTTCTTGCTTTAAGAGGTTGAGTGGTATGATTGTATGGCACACAGATACTCCTTTCACCAGGCTGGACAATGAGAAGATAATGTTTAGTTGCCTATCTGGAACTAGGATCCACAATATTAGGCACACACTCAAGTGATTGCACCACAGATACCAATATTATTCAATCATAGCCATGGGGAACTGTAAATTAATTACTGGATTACTGCCCATGTCCCTTATGGACAGAGGCAGTCTATAAAATTACTTAGGGCTCCAACATCCAAAGACGCACTACCCTGATTCTTTCCCATCCCATATTTAGGGAATTAAGAAATAATATTGTCATATTCTGGGTGTTATTGACTAGGCTTGTAACGGTTATTGTGCCATTAGCCTAGTAATCACCCATGAACCTATGTGGGTGCAATTGACCTGAGGCATACCTTACTGAACTATATGAAAAGGTACATTATGGATCTCTCTCTGTGGATATGTGTCACAGACAAGTACTTGTCTAGCATTGAGCAGTAGCATTATACCTTCACCAAGGATGATGCCACAGTATGAACAGAAAATGACTGATTTTAATAATCGGCTTAGTTTCTTGTATCAGTCCTAGGGAATCCAGTATCTATTATCATGAAAGGACCTGGTTAACAGACCACTGTATTTTGCCAGGGATTGTCTGCACCTGTTTCCTTGGGCTTTCAGATATTGAATAAAACTTTAGCCATCCCCTTAGAATCTTTTTAGGCAATGTTAAAATGACAAAGTACGAATGCAGAAAAAAAATCAAAAAGCAGTCTTAAAGTGTTACTGTCTCAATGTTAGGAGCCTAAACAAGAAACTCCATACCCTACAATCTCTCCTCACTATGGAGAGTGTAGACATCTGTGCTGTTACCGAGACTTGGTATAAAGCCACAGAAAGTATTCTGGCAGTGGAAGGCTGCAGTGCCTTTCAAAAATTTAGAGCAACAGAAGTACAGACAGGGGCTAATGATGGAGATGTCTTGATCTATATTTCAAGCAAATACAGCTCTAGGTAGGTTACACAGGGTGATGCCCTGCAGTTCATTGACATCCAAGTCTCCATAGATAAGGTTACCTACAATTTCCTGGCCAGATACAAGTCACCCTCTATGACCCATGAAGCTCACAACCCTTAATTAAACATACTAAAAGCATTCACCATCCAATCAAATATCATGTTCATGGTAGTCTTTAACTACCCCACTGTAGGTTGTGAAATGTATACTGTCTCTAAGTCACAGGGAGTAGCTCACAGGCACAAAGTTTCCTGAACTTTATCAATGCAAACACCTTGGAAAAGATAGTGCACTTTCCAACCAGAGGATCAGACATATTGTACCTAGTATTCACCAACAAGGGAGAGTGTTGCACTGCACCCCAACCCTACCTCACTCCCATGTCACGTCCTCATCTGTGAAGTCTGAACACAATGCTGTCTCCCTTAAAATAAAAATCAACCTTAACATATAACAGTTGGGATCTATACTAAAGCAATTTACTTTTTTTTTTTTTTTGCTAATAGTGTTTTATTAAAATTTTTTTAAATAAAAAAATTACATCCTTTTAAGTGACAGTTTGCCAAAATTCACTGCTTACCCAAACCCAAGAACACAGCCACCTCTGCAGACGTATTTACAAACACCCTGTACAAAAATGTAATTGTTTGCATTGTGGCTTTGTACCAAAGACAAAAGTAAGTCCAGATCTAATACCAAAGATAAATCACATTGATGTAATCTTTACTATAACATGCTATATAACAACAACAAAAAAGTCATGGCCAAAATCAGAAATAGCAACTCTCATAGAGACAAGAGCTCACTGCTTCAAGTAAACAAGAAACGAAAAGATCTTACAGAGTCCTACAAGGCCAGTTATGGGGTCTGGATGACCTCATAGGCTAAGAACAGTCGGAAGGCATTCTTCAACTATGGCAGGAATCTCAAAGGTAATGCTCAGCAGTGTATAGAACTGGTAGTAAAGGGCACAAGCTTCACTGACCAGGGTGACATGGCAAGCCAACTCATTGATAAATGTAGCTCTAACTTCACCCCACTTCCTCCCCACTACCAGCTAATAAATCCCTTCTAGCATATCTTTCCCCAACTATCAAAAGGGAACAGGTCCTAGAGGTGCTTACTAAGGCTAAAAACACTGCTTTAATGGGCAACAGCAATATCCCTGGTTGCCTCCAAAATAGCCTAAAACCTGACCTAGAAAGACCATTTGAGGCACTCTTCAACTACAGCCATAAAATAAGTTACCTGTCAGGTGAATGGATGATTGAAAGGGCAGTCCCTCTTCCTAAAGGTGGACCATCAACTGACTCTGGGAACCATAGAGCCATTAGTCTGACAAGTCTAATATGCAAGCCATAGAACAAATTCTCAAGGAAATGATCACCAAAGACGTTGGCAACCTATAGACTCCGGAATCATCCCAGTTTGACTTTCATAAGGGACTGTCTTGACTACTTAATCTGGAAAACCTCTTCATGGGGTCAACAAAGCTATGGATTAGGGAAAAACAGTACTTACCAAATAGCTTGACCTGGCCAAAGCATTCAGTGCAATTCCTCACTCATGTATTGTTGACAAACTATCAGAAGTGGACATAAATCCATACATAACTCACTGGATTACCAGCTGATTCATAGATAGGACCCAAGAAGTCAGGATCTTTGAGACCACCTCCACCAAGAGACTGGTCACTGGAGGCATACCCTGAGGCTCCATGTTGGGACCACTGTTGTTTGTCATCTACCACTCGGAAGTCAAGGCTAAAGTCAAAGGGCTCTGGGTCACTAAGTTCGCAGATGACTGCAAACTGGGAGCAATCATAGATTCACCCCTATGACACCGTGATCCTACAAGATGGTCTAGCATAAAGAAGAGATTGGTGTGAAAGCCTTGGATTTAAACTCAATGCAAAGAAATGCATTGTAATGTCCTTTGGAAAATTCTCTACCCAGGCTAATTACTTCATTGATAATGCACCCAACAGTTAGGGATTTCAGATATATGTAAACAGTAATCTGGCATTTGACCAACATGTAGCCAGGATAGAAAAATAAAATCATTCTATGTTTCCCAACTCATAAGCAAAGGTATGGCATTCTGGTGCAATGAAGTAATAGTACCACTATACTCAACCCTTATCAGAGCCATCATTGAGTACAATATCCCTTTTTGCATTCGACTAACCAGGCACTTGCAACAGTTGGAATGCCCATGGTTCCTCAAAAGGAGAATCCAGGGTATAAACATCCAGTCCTACACAGATCACCTTAAGGTCCTACCTCTGTACTTAGTCTACTACAGGTTATTGAGAGGTGATCTATGACTAGCATAAAAGGTGTGCGCAGAACCAGCTCTTATGGATGTTTTCCATGGCTACAAGATAGCACAAGAAACACAAGATCCATGGAAATGAACTTTGTCTGTGATATAAATAGAAGCTGCTGGAGAGACTGATATGTGTTTCAAAGAATTTCTGTGCTATGGAATAAGTTCCACATCTATTTGATACAGAGTTCATCCCTGACTTATTCAAGAGAAAATTTGATTGCTGGATGAGAAATTGCAAATTCTTTCCTAGTCTGACCACCATGCCACTGATAGCCCGAGATCAACAGTAAGTGAATTAATCCCCATCCCCACCACACACACACACACACACACACACACACACACACACACACACAAAAACACACACACACACACACACACACACACACACACACACACACACACACACACACACACACACACACGCACACATGGCTCTTAGCTGCTGATTTACTAACATACCCCACCATGTAAAGGTACAATGAACTCTGGGACAAAACTGTGTTGGGTTGCACCACTAGAGAATGGGGATCATTAGCCTAATATAAACTTATAGTCTTATGACCCGGTGAATAATATTACTCAGATTATTAGTCCAGGCAAAATACTTATCTTCAAAATAGACAGACCTCTCTTCATCTAAATAAATACAATGAATGTAATCGTTATTATTCAGCAATGACCTTGTCCATCGCAACTCCTGTCGATTCTTGACATTATAGCCCAGCACTCACATCAACATCCTTTTCCTTCCAGATCTCCTGTCCCTACTTTGGTAGTTCAGAGAATGCTCACCAAACGTGTGCCAACCTTAAGTTGTCTTACAGAGTAAGAAATGTCATACCTCATATCAATGCTTATCAATAAATCCTTCAGGAAATCTAAGAATCTATCTACTGGAGAGCCTCCATCATTATTGCACTTCAAGTCTAAAACATTGACCCCCTCCTCACAAAAAAAAAAAAAAAATTTGAAAGCCTGTATCCATAGCAACTCTTTGAATACATAACAAGTATCACCTCTGAATCACCTTTGCTTAGGTCATGGCTCAAAACTGCTGTTTTGGAATTCACAAATTGCATTCATTAGAAACTGAACAATGGAGAAATATATTAGAAACGAAATGATGGAGAAATCAAGCTTCCCCTTTCCTCAGTCTTTTCAAGTCCTCTGAGATTATATGGCAGTCGTTACTTTTTACAGACTGATCTTGTCTCCAAATTAGTATTCCCTTCTATTTGATCTCAGGAACAATCGTATAGGAAGTGGATAATACAAGGCTGCTGTCTACTACTATCCATCAATAGATAAAGCTTGATTATCACTCAGGAAAAGCAGTGAAAAACCTCAACAAAGAGCTAGATTATATAGAGTCATACCCTTCATGTTCAAGCAAGGTCGTGTAGCTGCAGTCTACTTCTTTCTTCTAGGTGATATTTTATAGGTACCACCACCACTGCCTCTCCCACACTGTACATTTATCTCGAGCTGGAGGAATGCTATAATAAAATTATAGAGTACACCTCACTGCAAACCTGATATAATGACTTGGTTAGTATTTCAGTTAGCCCATCCTATACATTTTTTTTATTTTATTACCCATGTGAGTGTCCTGCATCCAGTAAGTTATTCTATAGTACATTCCTCTCACTAACCATAGGTCAGAAACCAAAAGATTAACAAAACCCTTCAATGCACAAATCATCATAGGGAATGACTCTTACAACAGATCTGTTTAAAGCCATTCTCTTATACTAACAAATGATTGTAAACATCTCTCTTCTAACTGGTTATGTCATCAAATTCATATAATATTTTACTATTACTAGCCTGTTTCTGAGCTTAACATTTTTTTTGTCTGTGCTCAGTTGTACCACCTTACTTGGATTATACTAACCCCTTTATTGGTGAATATGCAGGTACCACTTAGAGGAAACAGATTTACTTTTAACCGTATCTTCTAGCATGTCAGCAGTTTTATCACTCAGTTTCCTTACCCTGTATCTGGTCTGCATTAGGAAAAGTCTCTTCATTCCACTTTATTGCCATCCCCATAGTCACATCACTCTCATTCTATCAATTTTATTCTTAACATCCTAGTTTCTAACTGCCCATGTTCTCAGTCTTAGCTTTCCATACAATGATTTCCTTCATTGTTTTTGATTTATTACATTTCCTATATATTGAATCATTGTGTTGTATCATCTCCAAAACCATTTGATCACTTTTTACTGTGCTTCCACATATTGTATGTGTCTGCATTTAGCTGTCTGTTTTACCAGATTCCGGATTGCTCCCGATCATAAAATTGGTTGGTTCCCTCATTGCTGCTGTATCCTATATGTTGCCATGCTTTCTGTGACCAGATTTTGACTTCTAATCCTCACATAGGCAATAGCAGCCTAGAATATATATATATTTTTTTATTTCTTTATTTATTCAATCATGGCATTATTTAAACTGTATGTTGCAGTTTTTTTCTATTGTGTATTTGAATACTGTAGAGCTTTTTGTGTCACACATTGCAAGACTGTATATTTATAGAGTACAGTTTGCAAAACTTCTATCATTATGCTGAATTCAATTACTGAGCTTAATTGTTTTAGTTTTCTATTGGCTCTCTACAAAAAAAATTCAAATGTAGCAATTAATATTGGTGGACCTTCTGTCACTGGGCCTCAACTGATTATGGTCTTTGACTGATCAGACTTTCCTCATTAATAAAACGCAGATTGATGGACGATAGATTAATAGAAAGACAGATAGATTGACTGATAGATAGACAGACATATAGATAGATAGATAGATAGATAGATAGATAGATAGATAGATAGATAGATAGACAGATAATCATTTAAAGGAATGAAGCCCTGACTGCAACTCAGATTGAGTAGGTGACTGGTCAAGAAGCTGATGTGAGACGGTAGAAGTCAGAGGCTAATGTCATCTCCCCATCCTTGTGTGAAAGTAGTGGCATGCACTCTGACATATTGTCATCTACTGGAGTGAGAGGCACATAGCATGCAGTGTATGGATCAGGAATCTGTACTTGGCTCTGCAAACCATATTTACATGATAGCCTTCTTAGGGCTTAAGTTGGAATGCACATATTCACAGAAGAAGGGATAGCAGCAAATATAAATTAAAAAATGCTTTTGCAGGGGGAGAAGACCCCCAACCCCACAACCCCTTACTTGTATATACTAACTCCATAGTCATACAACATCGTAGAAAAATAAAAACGCCACACACAGTGACTCAGTGCTGGAGCAAAAGTACAATCATCTACAAATTTGGGAGTACAACGTGATACCGACCGTTGTAGTCCACACCTACTTTGGTATACTTACTTCCCTAATAACACCTATTTATTTATTTTACATTTGTTAACCGGGGGTGTCTGACTGAGCCGAAAAGGCCCTTTTTCAGCAGAGGCCCGGGGAGAAAAGCTCCACAAAGAAAAATTACAGACACATTTAGTTATTTAGACATAATCAGTATACACACAAATTACAAGAGACATGTTTTTACAGTGGCATGCGGCACAAACAGTTACAGTGGAGAGAACAATCAAAAAAGATATTAATTTTAAAAATAAAGGTAAGTAATAGATTTGTGGTGTACAGCTGAACTTTGGAATGTAGGTAGAATACATACATAGTACACAGGTACAGTACATACATTGTAGATTAGCCAGTGTTTGTGAGTAAGATTGAAAAACTATTATAAATTGCTCTAGATTTAGTATGCATATGTTATCCGCTTTCACTAGCCTGGGGAGCAATCATGGCACTGCCAACTTTGCTTGAGATGTTGCCTGATGAGGTCTTTAAAGGAGGCTTTGGATGATGTGTTTTGAATGCTAGTAGGGACAGAGTTCCATTTTTAGCCACCGAACTACTATATAGTGCATCTCCAAAGCTATTGTAGCTGTTGGTGACTTCTAGTAGTAGTTTGCTTGATGATCTAAGAGGCCTTTTGGCTGAGTGATGTTGTACTAGGTTTTTGAGGGCAGGACACTTATTGGGGAGGTAATATATAGAATGACAGAGGCAGAGCTGATTGTAGGTTAGGAGGTTGGGCAGTTCAAGCCAGTGGAGCTGTCTCAAAGCAGTACAATGATGAGATCTATATGAGCAATTTGCAGCAAAATGGGCAATTCTGTTATAGCAAGCTTCCATTTTGCTTAGTTCAGTTTTGTTGAGATTAGTCAGAATGGGAGATGCATAGAGTAGGGTGGATAGAAGTTGGGAGCGAGCAATGGCTGATCTTGTGCTGTTGGTAAGAAATGGTTTGATACTGTAGAGTGACCCCAGTTTGGCATGTACTTTTTTAATAGTTAAGTTCAGATGACTATCAAATTTTAGGTGGGAGTCTATGGTTATTCCCAATAGCTTAGCCTGTGGCACTGGAGCAATTGGAGTAGCATTTGTGGAGTAGATAGTGAATTGACTGTTAGTGTTTTTGTTAGAACTGGTTATAATCATAAGCTGAGTTTTCTTTGGACTGAGGATAAGTTGGGCTTTGGTAAGGTAGTTTTCAACATCAGAGAATGCTAGTTGAGTTGTTTGCAGGAGGGTGGGAATGTTTTGTGCAGCACAGATTAAGATAGTGTCATCTGCATACTGAATTATAGATGCATGCTGTGTGGAGGTGTGGAGGTCATTTGTGAAGACTGTGAATAGTAGTGGTCCTAAGATAGAACCCTGTGGGACTCCTATAGTTATGGGCAGCTGAGCAGAGAGAGAATTTTCCCATTTCACAGCTTGGTACCTGTCAGTTAAGTAGCTTTGGAACCAGGTAAGAGTGGAATTAGATAGATGATATTGGTTTAGTTTGTTTAGCAGGATTTGGTGCGAGACTGTGTCAAATGCTTTGGACATATCCAAAAAAAGAGTTGACACTTGCAGGCCTTCATTTTTGAGACGGTTTACTGTGTCTGTGAAGCAGAGGAGAGCTGTAGTGGTACTATGGGCAGGTCTGAAACCATGCTGAGTAGGTGACAGGACGTTGCAGTCTAGGAGATAGTTTAGCATCTGGGTATGGATACATTTTTCAAGGATTTTGGCCAGGGGGGAGAGTAAAGCAATGGGTCTGTAGTTATTAAGTTCAGTGGAGGTCCCGCCTTTATGTATGGATGTAACATAGGATATTTTCCAGAGTTTGGGCACATAGTTTTCAACAATTGATCTGTTTATGAGAGTGGAGACTGGGATAGCAATAGCATCTGCTGTAAGTTTCAAGAAATAGCTGGGGAGTAGGTCGTCTGCTGTTGATGAGGTTTTTAGTTTGGAGAGCATGCTTTTGATTGAAGTGGTGGAAACTGTTTTGAGGGTAAAGCTAGTATTAGAGTTATTTGTGTTGGGGGGGGGTAGTGAGGAAGGAACTGTCCTGTGATACTAAGGATAGAATTGAGTTCACAAAGTGGGAGTTGAATTGTGTTTCTTTGGGAACTTTAGTGTCAGGGGTGGTTGGTTTGGGGGTAGCCTTTTGGGTGGATTTTAGTAGCTGGTTTACATTTTGCCAAAATTTTTGCGGATTGTGTTGGTATTTAGTTTGTAATGTTGTGTAGTAGGATTTTTTTTGTCCAGCCTAATGCATTTTTTGCACGGTTGCGCAGTTCTTGGTACTTAGTTAGGCTTTGTGTTTCTTTGTTTTTTTGATAGTAACGCCAGACAGTGTCTCTGGACTTGAGGATTTGTTTGGTTTCTTTACTGAGCCAGGGGTTTGTAGAGGTTCTAACCTTGATTTTGCGCAATGGAGCGACAGTGTCTAGGTGTTGTAGAAATGTTTTGTTGAAATATGCTACAGCCTGGTCAAGTGGGAGGGTTTTTAGGGGGGTCCAGTCACAGTTACACAGTAAAGTGTTGAGGACCTCAGAAGAGAATTTTTTTTGTGTTTCTAGTGTATATATAGTTAGTGGTTTTGCATATGCTTGTTCTACTACGTATAAAGTATATTATGTTGTGGTCACTTAATGTGTCTGGGAGACTGCCTGTGTGAGGGTACAATGTGGGGTTGCTAGTTAGGACCCAGTCAAGGATGGATTCCCTTTTAGATTTTTTATCACACCTAGTTGGAATTTGGACTAGCTGCTGGTAGCCATGGAGATTTATTAGATTACTTGGTGGTTCTGATATACAGGTGAACCAATCTAGGTTGAAGTCCACCAGAATAAGGGTTTCTTGTGAGTATGTGGAAGAACACCAGGATAAGAAGTCTTCAAGGCTAGCAGGTGTATTACCAGGTGGAATATAGATCACAATTGTGGTGATGACCTTTTTAGGGTGAAGTTGAAGTTGTGAGATAAGTATGTCCCAATTATTGGGGGAGGGTAGGAGTTTGGTAATTGACGGACAGTTAAGTTGGACTTGTAGAGTAAGGCAGTTCCATCCCCTTTATGAAGTGGTCTGTCTTGTCTAATGATATTGTAGCCGGTAGGGAGAACTTCTGAGTTAGCTATGTTTTTATTTAGCCAGGTTTCTGTGAAAGCAACTATGTCTGGGGAGTAGTGTGCTATTGTGGCCTGGTATTTTATTTTTGATACTTCTAATATTAATATTTAGCATTAAAAGATGGTTGGTTTTGCTGCTGTTGTTGATTTGCCCAGGGATGAAGAAAGTGGGGGTGTTATGTTCTGACATTTGTGTTTGAGCAGTTTGTGTTGGACAGGATGGATTTGGGCCTGGGTTGGGATGGACATCCCCACTTATGGTGAGCCTGGAGTTAAAACGGTTATACAGATGTTGGAGTTTGGTGAGGAGTGTGAGAAAGTATTGTGTTTTTTTGGAGTAGGAATGAGAGCATATGTGTTTAGTTCTGAATTGGTCCGTTATGTAGTTCTTGAATAAGTGTGGGCAGATATTATTATAATGTGTGGTGTCTGTGTATGAGAGTGCATAATGCAGTGTTGTGCTACTAAGTTTAGGGATATTGCTAGAGTGATAACTTGTAGTGTTGTAAAGAATTATGAGAAGACAGACTAGATTTAGTTGTGTGATAGTCATGGTTATAAAGTTTATGTTGTTTCTAGGTGGGGGTCTGAATAGGAATTATAGGGTTGCACTATATGTGGATGGGGAAGTAGTGTGGGTGATGCAAAAAAATGCCTAGTGGAAATGAGAGTGATTGGGAGTATTTTGTGTGGAGCAAGTTGGTGTGGTTTAATGTGATATGACTTGAGGAGCTGTGATTGGTGGAGGTGATGTGAGGGTGAGCTGTGGGTGTGGCTATGATTACTATAAATGTAGAGGTAGTGGGGGTGGGAGGGGATAGGGGGCAGGGTAGGGGAGCGGAGAGAGCCCGAGCGTTAGCGAGGGCGAACAGAGCGGGGCAGAGCCAGAGCCAACCAAGGCAAGAGAAAAAAGTAAGTATTACTTTACAAATCTGAACACTTTTAAAACAAATTCCTGAGGTCTAATGGCTTACCGGCTAGCAGAATGTAATTGCTGAAAGCACTTGTATCCTGGTGGAAGACTAGAAATTTAAAGATGGCTCCATGCTCAGCAGGATTCTAATATAGTTTTGTATTGGGGGAGGGAGATAGCACAAGGGGTGTAAACCAGGTGGAATGCAAAGAAACCAGAGAGGCAATCAGTGGAAATCAGTGAAGGCCTCAGAGAGGGTAAGTAATAATTCAAACTACCTGTAAAGTGAAGGAGAGAAGAGACAGCAAAGTTTATTAAGGTGGGAGTGTGTCTTTACATTGACTTGCTGATTAGTAACCAGTTTGTGCACAGATTAGAGTAGGGAGATACATTAGCAATGATAGAGATGCAAATAAGCAGGTGATCCTCCAAGTGATACAAACTAAGGCAGAAAGAACTGAGAGGGCTGCTTGATGGTTAATTTAATTTAGTCACAGGGATGTGAATTAAATATATACTGTCTATTGGACAGTTAGAATTACTGTACTCTCGGGGGGGGGGGACACAAGGCTACAACAGTCAGTTTTATTAGCAAGCTGAGAACTACTAAGAAATACTGCTAATGTAATAGTTTCACTCTCATAAAACATACAAGTAGAATGCCTGGGTGGACTGACCATGCTCTTGAGGCTCAAAATGTATATCCTTGTTTAGTTTGCAATACTGATTCCTTCCTACACTGTATAGATGGAGTGGTAGCCGCAGACTGCAGATTTGCTTGAGTGTGCTCCTGCTCTTGAGGCTCAAAATGTATATCCTTGTTTAGTTTGCAATACTGATTCCTTCCTACACTGTATAGATGGAGTGGTAGCCGCAGACTGCAGATTTGCTTGAGTGTGCTCCTGCTCTTGAGGCTCAAAATGTATAGCCTTGTTTAGTTTGCAATACCGATTCCTTCCTACACTGTATAGATGGAGTGGTAGCCACAGACTGCAGATTTGCTTGAGTGTGCTCCTGCTCTTGAGGCTCAAAATGTATATCCTTGTTTAGTTTGCAATACTGATTCCTTCCTACACTGTATAGATGGAGTGGTAGCCGCAGACTGCAGATTTGCTTGAGTGTGCTCCTGCTCTTGAGGCTCAAAATGTATATCCTTGTTTAGTTTGCAATACTGATTCCTTCCTACACTGTATAGATGGAGTGGTAGCCGCAGACTGCAGATTTGCTTGAGTGTGCTCCTGCTCTTGAGGCTCAAAATGTATATCCTTGTTTAGTTTGCAATACTGATTCCTTCCTACACTGTATAGATGGAGTGGTAGCCGCAGACTGCAGATTTGCTTGAGTGTGCTCCTGCTCTTGAGGCTCAAAATGTATATCCTTGTTTAGTTTGCAATACTGATTCCTTCCTACACTGTATAGATGGAGTGGTAGCCGCAGACTGCAGATTTGCTTGAGTGTGCTCCTGCTCTTGAGGCTCAAAATGTATATCCTTGTTTAGTTTGCAATACTGATTCCTTCCTACACTGTACAGATGGAGTGGTAGCCGCAGACTGCAGGTTTGCTTGAGTGTGCTCCTGCTCTTGAGGCTCAAAATGTATATCCTTGTTTAGTTTGCAATACTGATTCCTTCATACACTGTATAGATGGAGTGGTAGCCGCAGACTGCAGATTTGCTTGAGTGTGCTCCTGCTCTTGAAGCTCAAAATGTATATCCTTGTTTAGTTTGCAATACTGATTCCTTCCTACACTGTATAGATGGAGTGGTAGCCGCAGACTGCAGATTTGCTTGAGTGTGCTCCTGCTCTTGAGGCTCAAAATGTATATCCTTGTTTAGTTTGCAATACTGATTCCTTCCTACACTGTATAGATGGAGTGGTAGCCGCAGACTGCAGATTTGCTTGAGTGTGCTCCTGCTCTTGAGGCTCAAAATGTATTTCCTTGTTTAGTTTGCAATACTGATTCCTTCCTACACTGTATAGATGGAGTGGTAGCCGCAGACTGCAGATTTGCTTGAGTGTGCTCCTGCTCTTGAGGCTCAAAATGTATATCCTTGTTTAGTTTGCAATACTGATTCCTTCCTACACTGTATAGATGGAGTGGTAGCCGCAGACTGCAGATTTGCTTGAGTGTGCTCGGCTAGCAGAATGTAATTGCTGAAAGCACTTGAGTCCTGGTGGGAGACTAGAACTTCAATTTAAGTTTCTATTCCACCAAACAAGAATCCATAGTTTTTTATCAAATGAGTTTTCAGTCAAATGAATTTTCATTGAAATTAATTTAATTTCAAATGGGCTGAGTCATTTGAGTATCAATGAAATGAACTTTTAATGAAATGACATAGATCCATCAGTCATAGGAGAGCTGTTGGTTGTCAGGCATTAGGGTATAAAAAGAATAGAACTTAAATTGCCAAAGTTGTCATAGACTATGTCAAGCAAGATTCAATTTAAGTTTCTATTCCACCAAACAAGAATCGGATACACATCGTTTTCTAAGTTCATTAAATCTGATTGTGATCCTATGAAAGGAAGATGTACAATAAAACATTTACATAGAAGTAATATTAATACTGAATACTTCTTTCTGGTATGACTTCCATGGTGGTGCAGCGGTAGCGTTGTTGCCTCACAGCAAGACGTTCTCCCATTCGATTCTTGGCTGAAGTGCGGGGATTGCCTTCTGTGTGGAGTTTGTATGTCCTCCCTGCAGTTGGATGAAAGACATGCATGAATGGGCGTGCCTTCGTTGAAGGTTGGACATCAAGCTGGCACCTCAGCATTCGTGAAAATTTACTGCCAATCATTAGCAGACCGGAGTTCTGCTGTGGCGACCCCTAACCGGGAAAAGCCAAAAGACAAACTACAACAACTTCTTTCTAGTATGACTTCCATTAATGGGGGAATCTAATGTGAAGAGTACTGTAGCCTAAATAGTGTTATATGGCACCCCAGATTCCAGTGGATACCACTCAGGGGCATCCCCCACTCCATAATGAAGAACAGAAGTGCTAAGAGAGAAGCTACTAAAATGTGCAAGAAATATAATAAAGGGAGATCAGCAGGAAAGAAGTTGCTACAGCAAGATCAAGTGACCAATTAAATCAAACGCCATTAACAAATCAATTAGGACAAACAAAAAAAATTAGTCTTTGATCATTCACCATGTTGTAGGTGAACTTTTAGAAGTATGTCCCATTCTACATCCAGACAGCCAAAAATCAAAGCTACTACATGAAGTAAGATAGGAAAACAGCTGAACATTTGGGACTCAGATAGATGCCAAAAAGTAATTTGTCCAAGTGAATACATTTTGCTGAAAGCTGCTTTTAGTGAACATTGAATATGCCCTTTCCCAATGCCGCATGACCATATACATTGATGGGTGGATGTCTTTATTCACACTGGAGTGTAGGGGTGCTTGCCCTTGAAAAAAAAAAAAAAACTTGTTATTGTGTTCACTGAAAGTAGCGTTCAGTGAAACAGTTTTAGCTATTGGCATTCTAAGTTTCTTCCTTCCAGATATCATCAGGAATTATAAGATAAACTACTTGATAATATTTCCAGTTGAAGGTTATTGATATACTGGACATTTTCCAGGATGTAAAGATTGAGAAATAGGGATTAGTTATATTTTGTTTTGTTTTGTTTTGAAAAGAGGGAAACCTGTAGTTTTAGTCAATACTATACAACATGAAAAACAATTGGATCCAGGAACCAATCAACATGTTTGGACATAGATTAATCTAGAATTAGTATTTGAGCAAATATAATCACATCTGTACACTCCTTGTACTCAAATCTCTCACTCTAACCAGCATTGGTCAAGGAGAATTTAAATCCAGATGCATTGGTTGTCACAGTGGGGGGAAAACAACTGATTGTTTTTGATTTAGATGTAAAAATAATGCATATATTGAAGAGCTTAGTGCCCTCTGAAAAGGAAGACAAGATAGAAACACAGCAAGTTTACTGGTCAGAAAAGCACAGCAAGATGATTTAATGCAGCAAAGATCTTATAAGATAAGAATGTTATTATGCATATATTTTTTTTTTTGTGAGAGCACTGAGTGGTAATCAATATAATGTACCTCAAATTTAAAGATCAACTGGTAGACATTAGTACCTCCAGTACATTAATGCAGGTGTTCTTGATGTTTCAGCACAAATTGATCAAAACAGTACACCCTGGCCAAAAATAGTCATAATCTGTACATTTTTTGTGGTGTCAACATCTAAAGCTACAGTGATGGTTTGATCACAAACAGCATGAAGGAAAGCTTGAATCCCACAAATAGCTTGTCTATTAATTTGGCAAAATGCCAGTGTTGACATAAAAAAAAACCTTACACCAGTACAGATGGCAAAAATGGTGGGAGTAGCAGAAAGAAATGGACCAGATAAAGCTTTTTTGGAACATGTGCTCTACATGTCTGGAGCTGACCACCAATGACTGCAATATCAAGACCTGTGAATGCACATGAATATACATTGCAGAATGAAGAATGAAATGAACAATATAGTAGTCTATTTATGAGACAGGCTCCATCACCACTTTGAAGATACCAGCCGGAATATCAAGCCTGATGAGTGTTCATGAATAATGAGCTTTGGTGAAGTTTCAATGTGACCCAAAACAAAACCCACCAAAATCTGCACTCATCACTGACCCAAGTAGTGATATCACCCAAGATAACCTTCCTAGTTTAATCTATGATCAGATCAATGAAGTCTTGCAGAAGTTCACACTTAATGTGGATAACTCTGCAGTATCTTCCTGTACATGAATGATATATCTTTATGTGTCAAGATATACAAGTACTTTGTTATTGCACATCTGATACTTCTCAGTCATTAATGAGAGGGCAAGACCTCATGTGCAATGGCTGCTTCCAAAGGTGACTCATTATTTTAATTTATTTATGCATCTTTTGTAAATAGCATATACATAGTTTAGGTCAAGTTTAAGACCTGAGCAGCCTTATTCAGTTTATAAATAGCAATGACCATCAAGGCTCTAGATGGGGCCAAAATAAAATAGGTCGCATTTAAACGTTGAATGTAGACATTCCACTCCATTTGTATAACACTGATATGAAGACCACATAGTTTAGGTTCAGGTTTTTTTTTATGTCAACACTGGCATTTTGCCAAATTAATAGACAAGCTATTTGTGGGATTCAAGCTTTCCTTCATGCTGTCATTAATGCTTCAGCCTTTGATGGTAGAACATGATCTGGCAGAAACATTCCATACAAATCAGGGTCAACAGACATCTGAGTAATTGTCTGCTCCTGTGGTGGACAGCTAATATGCCGAAACAATGGCAGACAAGAGTCACCAAAATGGTACCTAAAATAAGTCAAAATGGCAGTGGGCAATAATGAGGCCCTGATGATAAACAACTTGCATCCTTGAGGGTACAGTAGCACAAAATAAAATTATGATTTTAAAGGGAAATTTACAAATGTGTTTAAAATAGAAAAATACATATACATGATACATATGAAATGTGTAGCAGATACATTTCTCAAAGCACAAATCAAAAAAGGCAAGATAAGCATCATAGCTGGTCAGAAAAATGATGACTTAAGAATATGTTATATCCCATTAATGTCTAAGAAGGTTAATACCTGTATAGATTCAATGTCAAAATATATCACTCTGCATGATATTTTAAGAAGGTCACATAGAAAGGAAACCCAAAGGCCATGAATACAATAAAATAAGAAACTCATTAATTAAGGTGGAAAATACAGTGCTGTGTTGGCCAGTTATGCTCTACTTTTCAGCAAACTATGAAAATCCTCCCTGCAATGAAACATCATCATCAGTAGTCAGTGGCAAATTAAGTGTATCTTTAGCCCCAAATTGTTGTCAAACCATGGGAATCAACGCACATTTTTAAGGACCATGCATACATTTGTTTGTTCATTTAGAGTTAATCACCAGATTGATTTATATGTATACTGATCTAATAGAGTGTTTAATTTATACATATTCTTTAATAGTTTATTATTTAATAAAGCA
Source organism: Protopterus annectens (assembly GCF_019279795.1). Classification (NCBI taxonomy): domain Eukaryota; kingdom Metazoa; phylum Chordata; order Ceratodontiformes; family Protopteridae; genus Protopterus; species Protopterus annectens. The sequence continues at coordinate 1,906,728,567 of NC_056728.1, forward strand.
AAGCAGCTTTAGAGATTTTTTAATATGTAGTCTTGAACATTTTTCCAGCAAGAAGTAAAATAATATTTACTAACCAATAATCGCAAAATTATCCATTATGGAACATATTCACAAAATTCCACTAAATCTGCTGCCATTATAATATATCAGTGCCTACACCCATCAGTTATAACCATTCTGACTGTGTACACCTGACATGTCTCATTGTGATAGAAAATGGATGCAGCAAAGTATTCATACTTCTTTACATAAATACACACTATTCCTGAAAGCTAAACTAATGGCCGTTGAAATTGATTATGAGAGCAGGGTTACAGGCAGCCTCTGCATCCAGTACTTCCAGCTACATTTTTGAGTGAGTGTACCTCAAATGCTATAATTGTGGTAATAATAATAATAATAATAATAATAATAATAATAATAATAGCCACAGTAATATTTTGTTTCACACAGAGAGTCGTCCCTGTAAATCATTTCAACTTACTGCTTAAAAAAAAAAAAAATTGACCAGAGGAAAAGTTACTTTTATCTAAACACAGACCCACACTGCAGGAAACTTTAGATAAATAAAAAATATGGTCACAGTAATGTATTTCAAGTTTGTTTCACAGAAGCACAAAATAGAAAAGAAAAAACAACTTCCTTCCCACAACTGCACAGTAATCATTCAATGCCAGACTAAAGACTGTTTAAAATAAGCAAATAATAATTGAGTAAGCTACTTTCTTCCACAAGACAATCACTACACCTCTCCAACAATGACATTTACTTTACTAATGGAATACACCTCAGACATCTGATTGTGATAAAATAAGAGTCAAATTAATGTGTTTCAAGTTTGTTTCATACAACCACATAACTTCAGTGCAGCCATAGTAAAGTATTGTATTCTAACTTGTCACAGATGTGCACTAGTCCTGCAAATCTAGATAATTGTTTAAAATGAACAGATGACAAAGTAGTAAGGTACTTTTATCCTCAGTTTTGCTTTACACAGACAACAACTCCAGTAAAGTAACTTTATTCAGGTAAGACAATATTATTCCTGAAAAGCCAGAGTAATGTGCAAATGACAGTAGTTTATTTGTAAAAATTATGACTAAAGCTGATTGGTAATATACTTTTTATGAATGTGATTTAATAACTGTATTCTGGGTTAATTTTCAGATACTTAATCATTATAGACAATTTTTAACTATACATATTTGATATGTTTTAATGCTCCAGTAGCCTTGTGTATGTTAAAACTGACTAGACACCAATCCTATGTAGTCTCTTAGTGATTGCCAGGAATATACTAACAAGATTTCTGAAGACCAAATTACCATCCTTTTCTGTCTTTTGTGCTGTTGCTAGTTGTTTTGTTGTTGTTGTTAGTCTGTAATAATGAAGTTAACAATAAAAAGTGAAAAATTCTACAGCAAATTATTATATTTGGCCAAAAGTGGCATTGCTTTTGGTGAAATATAACAAAAATACTTTATAGGATCATAGGAGGTCACTAGGCTATTGGTCCTGAGGCCCTTATAAGCCTAGCAAAGAGTTTAGCCCATGTCTGGACTAATTAGCACCTGATGCCCCTATCCAGCAGGGACATGGGTGGAATCCCAGGGGTATATTTTCTGTTTCCCATCTAGTTATCCAGTTGCGCTTAAAAAGAGGTAAAGAGGTATTCTGCTTGATGTGGATAGGGAGTCTATTCCATAGATGGGGGAGTCTCTGGGACACAAATATGTCCCACCAATAAGTCTTGTTGATGTCACAAACCAGGTTGAGGCTGCATGTGCAGGTTAATTGAGTGGAGCTTGACTTGCATATAAGCAGCAGTCCCATCAAGGTGGTGTCCATGATTGTCTTGTATGCCAGACAGAAGTCACCTCTGAGTAGTCTGGATGAAACTGAGTAGAGGGATTTCTTCAGGTCCCCAGTAAGAGTCCCCACTGGCACAGTTATAGGGTCCAGATCTCAGCCTAGTGGGCAAGCTAAAACCTCCAGGACCCTCTCTGTGCAACCAGTGCTTCGTGTCCCTGCCCAAGTAGCTCACACACACACACACACACACACACACACACACACACACACACACACACACACACACACACACACACACACACACACACACACACACACACACATACACACACACAAACACACAACAATATTTCTTACTACACAGTGCTAGTCAAGAGTTCAGAGATCACAGAGAAGTACTTAATACAGTAGAAAAGTTCTGACATCACAGAAAAACACAGTCTAATCTTCCTAATTCCTAGCTATTTCTAAGAGAAACACTAAAGTCTAAGATCCTACTTACATACAGATACAGGCAGTGCTGGTGATGTTGGATGTTCTCAAGACAAATGCTCTCATGCTCTCATTCTTTCTCTCCTCAGATTGATAACACAATACCACTGATTCAGTTCATATTACATAATTTATTTCTGGTTCCTAGGCTAACAGAACTCAGAGGTTAATACCCCTATTGATCTTGCAGCTGGTCAGGAAGCCAGGGCAATAAAAGAAAGTATACATGCAAATTCTAGCCATTAACTCTGGCCTCAAAACAATATGCAAAATGCCTTCCTCTAGCTATCTCGGTTCCGAATTTTGACATCAAAGAATTGACTTATCAGCATTGTTACTGCAGAGTGCACTGTTGTTACATTTCTGCAGTTCAATATCCAATGTAGTTTTTTCACATTTAAGAGAACAAACCTGTGACATACATTAATATTTACAAATGACAGACTTATCTACAAAGACATGCTTCTGGAGCATTTCTCCCCGGGCCTCCACTGAAAACAGGATCTGTGGAACCTAGTCGGACTTTCCCTGTCAACAAATGTTAAATAAAATAAAAAAATAAAAAATCTACAAAAGTCTATCTGGCTAGCCTGACAGCCTTTATCTATCTTCACAGGCTCTATAGACAACCATGTACCAAACTGTTAGAACTAGAAAAATGTCTCTATAAGATTTGTATTTTGTGTGGGAAACAGATGAAGGAAACCTAAAGAAGCCATGCCAAACCTGTTAACATTTTTCTAATTTGCAGGAAACAGGAATATCAGAGGGGTAATCTTATCAGAGAAAAGTGAAATGCACTGCATTGCCATGACTACAATGAAAATGAATATAGGGAAACCTTGCATAACCTTTTCATCTGGTAACATTCTAAGTTTATAAGTGCTATATTTAAAATTTGTCCCAGAGTTAGGGCGTTTGTCCACATTATGTTTGGCTTTGTCTTAATTTCCTGCACTTAGAGATTGAGAGGTATTTAATGCAATTATCTATTGGTTGATATGGGTAAAACAATTATTACCAATTATTAAATCATGCTGCAAAACAAAGGTTGTTATGCCATAAACTTAAAAACAGACTTTTTCTTATCAGTCATCTTTACTTTCAGGTGATAAGGCATTGACAGCCCTGTGTAACTTTGATGTAAATTCTGGAAGTTTTATTGTCAACGAGATGACTTACTAAGAATTTTGACAACAGACTTTTTTTTTCTTCTTCTTCTATTTATTATTATTGTTGTTTGCATATCAAATTGACTGCAAGTGCATGCAGTCAAGTGGTCGTTCATAAAGCTGCTTCATGGAATTTATCTTCAATGGAAAGAAAGTCCCCTGACTCTGAATCATTTCTGAGAGTGCACAGGAAATAATGACAGTACCATTCTAAGGCCATTAACTACCTCATCTTGATGCAAGAGAGGTGTTCATTGGTAAAGTAATAAGATGCAGTTTTCAAAGAGGGAGATTCTTTTTTTCTGCATACACTGCCCATATTTTTGAGAAAACTGCTCTCAAGTAGCTTTACGTGTGCACACATATATTATTTTCATCATGAAGAGTACCTGTCTAACAACTCCCTACTTCCACCATCCCCTCTTAGATTTCTTGTTCTAAGGTCTATAAAACAGAGTATCTATATTACATAATCAAACTTTTAAAAGTTCGAAAATGTAATAAAAAAATAAACCAAAGAAAAAACCTACCTGAATGGTTTAAGCAGGGGGGAAAGCCCCCCTGCACCCTCGACACCCCCCCCACTCTTTAAATATACCAACTCCGAGATCGCACTACAGTGCAGAAAAGGGAAATCTTCCCATTCCGCACTGTATGGAGATCTCCATTGAAACATTCAAACTTTTAAAAGTTCAGTTATATGGTGTCAACCATATGATGTTCGAACTTTTAAGAGTTCAACAACATGATATAGATCCTAAAACAGATAACAAAAACAGCAGAAAGAGATGCACAGGAAAATAAATGAAATGAGCAAATTAAAATTAAAATGCTGTCGCTTCGAAGATGTGATTCTTACCATTTGACAGACATCACTGAAAAACACACAGATATGAAGATTATGGTCAGCTTCCACCACTAAGACCATGCTGTGAGAGTCTACCTACCGTTAGTAGTGCTGTCTAAGCACATTGATAAGTTAAACCACAGAGTCTCTCATTCTGAGTTTGTTGTATTCAGTGAGAATGAACTAGGAAGTGTTAGTCAAGAAAGATCCAAAACAAACAAATATCTTATGGTAATAACCTTCTTCTATTACCATGAGTTCTAGCACAACAACTTACCTAAGACTTGAAACAATCTTTTTGTTTCCCTCAAAAAGCAATTTGCACAAGATGATGCAAATCTAAAACAGGTCTTTTTTGTTTATTATAGTGGCAAAAAAAAAAAAAAAAAATAGGGAGCAAGATAGGGATCATTATACCACATCAAAAATTCTCTGTAAAATATATAGAGGCAGATAAGAACTTGTACTATCTGGCAAGTGTGAAGTTAAATAGAAGTTATGTTACCTTTTTCTTTTAGCGCAGCGGCAGCTTTGTCACCTCACAATAAAAGGTTCTCTGGTTTGATTCTCAGCTGGAGTGCCTTCTGCGCAGAGTCTGCATGTCCTTCCTTTGTTCATGTGGGTTTTCTCTGGATGCTCTGGTTTCCACAAATGTTTCAAACACATGCGTCTAGAGTGTTTCTTCCCAGGCCTCCCCTGAAGATTGGCTTTGTTCCAAGTCAGACATTCCTGGTAAACAAATATTAAATAAATTATTCATATTGTATATGTGTGTGTGAGTGTGTGTGTTTGTGTGTGTGTGTGTTTGTGTACTTCTTTATCACCATGATCCAACATTATAACTTTTGAGCCCACATAAGCTATATCATCTGTTTATTCCCTAGTGTTAAATGACACCCACTGACAAAGGCAGAAAAAAGATTATTGGCCATCATCATTCAGGAGAATCAGTTGAACTTCTATAATTTGCCTGTCTCCTTTCTCACCATTTCCTTGTTAGTCTGATGTATGTTTCATCAAACCAGGGAAATTTCAACACTGGCCCAGTGGGGCAGCTGCACTTTCAAATTCACATGGACTCCAGCTACAGTGTTACTTACCACACAGTAGACAAGGCACATATGCCTGTGTAGTATCTCTGGAATGACAAGTGGCTACAATGGATGTCAGCAGAGACATGGGCCAAGCCATCTCTCCTCCGACCATCAAGATAGGTAAATAATTTCAGTCATTCATGTAGCCAGATGATTTGGCATCCAATGAATAGTTAAAGCTTTATACAACTATTCCACAGTACCAGATAAAAGGATCAATTTGCCCTCGCTGCTGCAAAATCACAAATCAGAGAAAGCAAATTACTTTAAATTCTGTCATAGAAATCAGTTCATGCATAATATGGTCCAAAGTTTATAGTCACAACTAAACAATTTACAAGCAACACACACATACACACACACACACACACACACACACACACACACACACACACACACACACACACACACACACACACACACACACACACACACACAAAACCAGTGAAGTGCAATACAGCCAGAATCAGAAAAGACCACTATGAAAAAAGTCACAAATACAGAGCTGCTACAGTTTGTCAGTCAATTTGTGAAGTAAATCTAATGAGTGAAAAACAGCCTTACTGTTCTAAATTATAACATTTTTTAATATTAGCTGTTTTGTTAAAAGCAATAGTCATAACCATGTAGCAGATTCATTCAACGTTTTTTCATTACCTTTCAAAAGAATAAAACATCATTTGGGCACCTGAGATGTAATTTAATATTGGACAAAAAAATTACTGGCAAAAACATTCCTTGTCTCCCAAAAACTGTATTGATCACCTATCCCAATTTGCAAAGGCAAAGGTGCTGTGGCATATGATTGATGACCAAGCCTATCACTCGTTCAACAATCAGTTTCTTAACTGTCTTTCAAGAAATAGTAGAATGCAGAAATGCAACACCTATTTCCAACCACAGCTTGCTTTATGAGCTAGCTTTGTAAAACTGTTTATTTTCCTTTTGGAATAAGTTTTTGTAAGCATGGTAAACATGATAGTTGGATTCCAGTCTATCCAAGTATTTTATGTTATGCAAAAGTATGTTTAAAAAGCCCCATTATTATGCACTACACATATTTGTTTAAACCCAATATCCAACTAACCAGAAAGAGTTAAGAACTGGGATTCATGAATTCTTTGACTGACACAAACCCATACGTCTCAACTGTCCAGATTTTCACAGAATGTCCAGATTTTTGGCTCTTATTTTTGGTCTGTTCCTTATAAAATGTATGATTTTTGGCAATTCACTGAGGACTAAAGTTACTAAATAATGACAAAATTTTGAGTTTCAGACTTCATGTCTTTCAGAAAAATGCATGCTAACACAAATCCTATTATTCTAGAAATTCTCTAAGTTTATAAGAGCAGTATTTAAAATCTGTCCCTATTTTTGGGACTTTCTCCCATAATTATTTAAGGCTCTCTCCAGATTTTTGGTAATAAGAGGTTGAGAGGTATGCACAAAGCCCTTCATTCAAACTTTCATAAATAATCTGGAAATGAATGACTTCAACTGATTTGTAATCCTCTGTGCACCCTTTAGTTGCAGTGCTGTGAATATATAGGTTCATTGTTTCATAGGTAAATACTAGGCTAGCTACTTTTGCAGGACATTTTGAGCCTATCCAATTTCTCTTTGGTATTTGAGTTAATGGTTTACTATCATAACCTTGAAGTGCCTTCAGTCAAATGGTCATGTTGTTGAACGTGAATGCCAAAAATAAAAATGTATTTTTGCTCCCTTGTCGAACCATGTTAATATTGATGGTTTGACATTCGCTATCATGGAAAAGTGGCAGTTGGATTAAATTGCCATTCGATGTTCAGTGTTGTGGTTCGCTGAGTTTCCATTTGATGATTAGCCACGTTGAAAACTGCCTTTCGATGTCACCATCCATGACTGAATGCACTTTGTGAACATGATAGTAAACCTGAATTAACCTATCCCATTTGGTGTTAGACTGGCCTCACTTGTCCCATGGTCGATAACTATATATTACTTCTTGTGAGAATAACTGCAGTCATAGTATAGATAATATGGTGGGACCTATGCATAGGGTAATGCATTTAAGATCTGCCTCTATTCATTACTAATATAGGGATATTCCTGTGATAAATGTTCTATTATCCATCCATTAACCCAAGTTGCACTTGATTTTGGACAGGGTATAGCCTTGTTTACCTTTTTTTTTTAATAAAACTTCTTTGATTACATAGATTGTAGGTTTTACAAATGAGTTGCATTACCAGTTTATCAAGTGAAGTTTCAGACACCAAGCAGCTCTTGTTAAATGTTATTATAAGCTTAACTATGATGGAAAAAGCAGGCTTTCTTAGGCTGGGAATTCTTCTCCTTCTTCTTCTTCTTCTTTTGGCTGCTCCCGTTAGGGGTCGGTACAACAGATCAACTGTTTCCATTTCTTCCTGTCCTCTGCATCTTGCTCTGTCACACCAACCACCTGCATGTCCTCTCTCACTACATCCATAAACCTTATCTTAGGCCTCCCCCTTTTCCTGTTACCTGGCCACTTCATCCTTAGCATCTTTTTCCCAATATACGCTGCATCCCTCCTCAGCACATGTACAAACCAATGTAATCTTGCCTCTTTGGCTTTGTCTCCAAACCTTCCAACCTGGCTGAGCCTCTAATATACTTATTCCTAATCCTGTCTATCCTTGTCACACCCAGTGCAAATCTTAACATCTTCATCTCTGCCATGTCAAGCTCTGACTCCTGTCTCTTTGTCAATGCCACTGTCTCCAACCCATATAACATAGCTGGTCTCACTACCCTCTTGCAGACCTTCCCTTTCACTCTTACTGGTACTCGTCTGTCACAAATCACTCCTGACACTCTTCTCCACCTGCTCCATCCTGCCTGTACTCTCTTCTTCACCTCTCTTCACACTCACCATTACTCTGAACTGTTGATCGCAAGTACTTAAACTCATCCACCTTCGCCACCTCTACTCTCTGCATCCTCACCATTCCTCTATCCTCCCTCTCATTCACACACATACATTCTGTCTTAGTCATGCTGACCTTCATTCCTCTTCTATCTAGAGCATATCTCCACCTCTCCGGGGTCTACTCCACCTGTTCCTTAATCTCACTACAGATCACAATGTCATCTGCAAACATCATAGTTCACGGGGACTCCAGTCTGATCTCGTCTGTCAACCTGTCCGTCACCATTGCAAATAAGTAAGGGCTCAGAGCTGATCCTTGATGTAATCCCACCTCCACCTTAAACGCATTCATCACTCCCACCGCAGACCTCACCACTGTCACAGTACCCATGTATATATCCTGTACCACTCTTACATACTTCTCTGACACTCCCGACTTTCTCATACAATTCCGCAACTCCTCTCTAGGCACCCTGCAATATGCTTTCTCTAAATCCACAAAGACACAATGCAACTCCTTCTGACCTTCTCTGTACTTCTCCATCGACACTCTCAGAGCAAACATTGCATCTGTAGTGCTCTTTCCTTGCATGAAACCATACTGCTGATCACTAATCATCACCACCCTTCTTAACCTAATGAAATGGGAGGCAGACCATTAGATGCCTGTTAGGAGTTCTTATAAAGCAAATTCTCAAACCTGATATTAAAGCACTTTCCCACAAGGAAAATTAGAAACAACAGAAATAAATCAAGTCTTCCCTGGATGGAGAAATGACATAAAGACTGTGTTAGGAAAAGAGAAACATTTTTAGAAAGTACATTGCCTACTAATAAAACTGTGATAAAATGTAATATATCTATCTATATATCTATATTTATATCTATAGTTTAATCTATAACTGTATCTGTATTTATATCTATATCTAATCTATATTTATATCTATATCTATATCTATATCTATATCTATATCTATATCTATATCTATATCTATATCTAATCTATATCTATATCTAAATCTATATCTATATCCATATCAGTATCTATATCTACATCTATATCTATATAGATATATATGTTAGTGTGAGTGTGTGTGTATTCATGAGTGCTTATGGGTTCCATTTAAGTAGTCTGTCACTCTGTCTTGTCAGAAGTGGTCTAAAAAGTGATCTAATCACACTTGATCTAGTGATAACCCCCAGTACCAGTCTCAATGGATAAGAAAGAATGTTTATGATTTTGTTATTATTTATAATTTTTTTTAATCTTGCAGTATGCTTTATCAAATTCCTTTGGATTGTGCACTTCCACTGTCTCTTTCCATTTATTCTACTGTAGAGTGATAGTGGATTTGTTATGTATAATTAGGGGGTACAAGCAGGCTTACCCTTCTGCAGAAAACCATTGTGATGTGTTTTCTTTTTTTTATGCAAAGTTAAATTAATTCTGTTTAGATCAGTTGTATTAGACTGTGTATATAAATATCTATCTATCAACATTCATATACGGGATGTAATGCAATAGGTAGAATATGCATTTTGTAGAAAGCTTTTTGTGGGTATAATAAGAGAGACTGTACAAATGAGTGAATATGCTCATTTTAATGAATCACATATGGCTGCATTTACTTTTATATAGTATAGGTAAGCAGCAGAAGCTGTGCAAGACTGTTTTAGAGCAGTTGTTGTGAATATGCAAGCGTTCACAGGTTAGGGTTAGAGTAAAGGTAAGGTAGGAGCATGGATTCAGTGCTGTGCAGGTTTTGTGCATTTTCATACTATTGTGTGATAGCTCTAATTATAACCCTAACCCTATGCTTTATATTAGTAAAACCCTTTCCCTAACAGTATCACTACCAAGGCAACACTTGATCACAGTTTTGGGTTTACTCTTATAGGGCTTTTTTAGTGGAAGAGAACTATTTAGTGATTTGTGATTCACTGTTTTGAGACATTCATTGTTTCATTATTCTGTTTTGGTTCTGTCATTTCTGGTTCTCTCTTGTCAATTTTCTTAATTTCATGACTTAATCACATATATGTGTGTGCATGCATGTGTGTACATGTATGTGTGTATATAAATATATATATATATATATATATATATATATATATATGTATATATATATATATATATATATATATATATATATATATATATATATATATGTATATATATATATATATATATATATATATATATATATATATATATGTGTGTGTGTGTGTGTGTGTGTGTGTGTGTGTCATAGGTTCAAGGCTGAAATCCTAAGTTCAAAGAGGCGATATCAGCTAAACATGATTAGGTATACCAAGGGCAAAACAAACATTAATTTTCATGAAAAGAAGAGTAGAAGAGATGACATTTAAATGAAAAATCTGCAATTTCATGGATAAGAAGCAAAAAACACTCAAATGATATTAGCTCTGTTGTGGAGCTGTTTACAAGTTGTTTTCATATTAAGTGGCATCTTTGTCTCCTCCAACAATAATGGGAAATGATTAACTTGAACCTAATAATGGCATCACTTAAGAACATTAGAACTGATTGCACATTTGCACTTGATGCATTCTTATCACAAACTGGTGAAGTTGACATCTTTCATTTATCTCTAAAAAGTGGCTTTGCTTTTGGTAATTAAAAGCTGAAAAATATCTTCCCAGTATTTAATGGTTGGTGTACTGGGAGGCATCCAGATTATCCTGTTAGAAGTAATGCATTTTAGAGGTAAGGACAGTATATTTTAATATTTCTAAGTGAATTCCACTTTAATTTTTTTTGATGAAATGGATTCTGTACACTAAGTTTAAAAAGTCTGATATAGACTAATGTGAAAGAAATTATATGATTGTAGGATACTGGAATTAACTGTAAACAACTGGAAGAAACTGGAATGAATGTATTTATCTGTTAATTCCCTAGAACTGTGCTGAACAGGTACCAGTCTCTCCTTTATGGGCCAAACCTTTTTGTACCTTTC
>NC_056728.1:1906744860-1906807360 GCF_019279795.1 Protopterus annectens
ATTATGTATGTTAAAATTTAAAAACAAATTTGTAAAATATGGCACTGCTGCACTGTCCTAAACACTGCTTAAACATTCTAATGGCTACTTCTGTTTGCATGGTGCTAAGCTGAGTTTAAACCTCAGTTGTGAGTTTTCACACTGCTTAGCTGCACTTATCTGGTTTGCACGATGCTTAGCAACATGGCACTTTTTAGAATGTTGCTCATTGACATGTAAGGGTAGGAAAACAGTCTATATTAGGTGCAATGGGGGGAATTCTGCAAGTTATTGAAGTCTGATCAACTGGTGATATGGCAGGCAGTGCTGGTGAAGGTGCCCTCTTTCGTGTGCAGAGATGGGGTATTCAGTTGTCCAGGGTCTTTGTTGGAATCCTGGTAAAAAATCATGAATCCATGTTGCTGCAGGGCAGTTTCCAGGGCTCACACTGTAATGTGGAGGCCTAGGAGCAGTTGACCAGGAAACTCACCAGTGTTTCTGGTATCTCACGCACAGGTGAGCAGTGTCATCACCATTATGATGACCTGAAGAGGAGAAAGTAGGGAACTTTGGACACCTGGATCCAAGAAGCCAGAGCTGGAAATGTCTCACAAATATGTAAGTTTGTTTCCTCCATTTTACCAATATGCAAGCTGAATGTCTACATAACTGATACTCATAATGGTGTGCTTCTTTCCCAACAGCTGCAGCTGAGAGGGCTCACAATGGCATGTCCCATGCTGGCTGCCTGACCAGGTTGCACCATGAGTGTGGTATGTATAGATTTATTATGCTAACTGTAGTGCAATAAGTAATAAAGAGTAAAGCATTTACTGCAATAAAATATACAAAACTGTAGTGCAATAAATGGGTAAGTAGAACTGTAGTGCAATAAATGGACAAGTGGAGCTCTAGATCAATAAATAAACAATAACAACTGTATTGCAATAAACTGTAAACAATTCCAGTAACAGTAATCAAAATGGTGTACAGCAGGATTGTGTTGTCATAACCACTGCTGTAGAGCTGTATGCATTACTTGTCTATGATATGGTTGCTGCAGTCAAATGTAGCACTGTAATAGCTGTAGAATACAAAATGAATGACCTGCAAGTTGTATTGTTTAAATCATAATACAGTCCAAGTCTGCCTCCAGGCCAATATTGGTCACATAATGCTCTCTGTTCCTTCTACTCCAGGTAACAAAGGTATATGGGTTAGGTAGCTCACTCTATTGACAGATATTGATTGGACTTCACAGACATTTATCAGCAAAAGCAGTAAAGTATTAAGCAGCATTGTTGATTGCTACAGAAACCTGTATTAATAAACACAGTATGACTGTATTCCATGCATGTGTGTTCTACTGTCACTGCAGTCAAGTATAGCACTAAAATAGTTCTGGAATGCAAAATTAATTCAGTCACATAATGCTGTCTTTTTCCCCCACTCCAGGAACAAAAGGTACATGGGTGAGGTAGCCCATGTTAATTTAGAAACATGATTGTGGTTACATTTTACAGACACTTATCAGCAATACAAATAAAGTGTTAAGCAGCATAGTTGATTCCTAAAGAAATTTGTTTCAATAAATGCAGTATGGCTGTATGCCATGCATGTGTGTTCTACTGTCACTGTAGTCAAGTACAGCACTGTATTAGTTGTAGAATGCAAATTAAATTCAGTCACATAATGTTCTCTCTTTTTTTCCACTCCAAATGGTATATGGTATATGGTTGAGGTAGCCCATGCTATGAGCAGATATGATTGTGCTAACATTTCACAGACAGTTATCAGCAATGCCAATAAAGTATTTTTTTTTTGCAAATGTCCCTTGCAATCACAGCTATTTGGTTCTATTCCCATGTCTGTCAACTAAGGCATGACAGATATCTGGTTTATGTACTGTACGCAAACATGCCTCTCAAGTGTCACAATTTCATGTAAGGTAATTAAAACTGCCTAATTCATCTGTCACAGGATTACCAGAAAAAAATATTACCTGGAATGCAATGTATTACCAAATCTGCTTCACAACACCTTGGTAGTTATAGAAGTCCACATTATGTGAAAGTGCTCTGTGTAGTTCTGTACCTGCATTTGTTATTGCTTGGCCCATACTGACCCATGCTAACAGTTTGAGATGCATGTATGTGTTACATCACCTATAGGAGAATTGCAGTCACTCTACTCAGAACAGACACTACACATCTGTAGAGTATTTATTATCAGTGTTTCTAGGGACGTAGTCTGTATTTTCAGTAATGAATTGTTTCTCTCTCTTTCCCCACCCCTTATCTTCATTTATTTGTTAATGTTATTTATTGTTATGATTTAATATTAGCCCATGTTGATAAACTAACTATATTTTGCAAAATGTGATATAATATTGTTATGTGTTATTATGATTCACTATTAAAATACTTTGTTAAGCTATTTTGTTGCTCTTATTGTTTACTTCTTACTGATATGCTGTTGCCATGCTGACTGTTATGTTATGTTATTTACTCTTGCGTTACACATACTATATATTAATACATATTTGGATTAATTAAAATGATGTTCCATCCTGTTAATACTAACCATGATTTGGTTATTACTAACCTTAGCTTATTGCTATAGCTCATTCACCACAGCACAACAAGGTAGGCCAGTTCTGGCTGATCCTCCTAACTTGCCTCAACTGGCCATGGCACCGGGTCTCAGCACGTCTGGGACCCAGACTGGTGGTGCCCCCCCTGCTGCCCCTGCATTACCTGCAGCATCGGGTAGTACTGCTTTACGGGACAAGCCCAACCCCCATCTGGAAGCAGGGGTGGAGGGGATGTTGTCACCCAGGATGAGCTGCCAGTCTTGCTGTGCAGGATAGCCTACAGTGGGTTTGACCATCACCTGTGATGGATTGAGGGCATGCTGGCTGACCTGGTGGGGCAGCCTTACCCTGGTGCACAACCTCCAGCACTGACACCCTTTTGGAAGTGAAGAAGCAGTGCCAACAGTCTAATATGTGGGGATGTGAGTCACACTGCTGCCATCTGGAGGAACACAGGACTTGAATTCCACAACTCCCTCCCTATCCAATGTGTTCACCCCCTCATGTGTCACACACTGCTCCTGTCTGCTGTCTTCTCTGTCTGCAAATGCATCCTCACCTACCCAACTTACCTCCCCCACACGTACCTATATCCCTTCCCCAACATTCCTCTCTCATCTTAAAAAAAAAAAAAAAAAGAAATGGGCACCTGTCTCAAAAAAAAAAATATCGTCCCATATATAGCTCTGCAATTTGCACACGTGTCCACTGGACACAAATAATTTGGTCCAATTAAATAAGTAAAAATGCTGGCAGGCAGAGTTTCACAGACACATATCACTCAGGTGATGATAAACCAAAGGTGAATTTAATGATAAAAGTCCACAAGAAAAACAAATAAAATGTAAGCGCTTTCGTTAAACAACTGTTAACTTCATCAGACACCATTAAAATGTAAGACAGCCATTTATATACATATAAAAAACACTCTGATTGGGTAAGCAAAGAGAGGCAGCTAGTTAAGCAACACTGAGACAGAACATTAATTAACCCCTTTAAATAAGAACAAATACAGGCCAGCTCAAACACTTCACAACATGAACCAAAGTGAACATGATTGTTTATTGAAACTGCAAGAACATGACGTCAGGGTTATGAAACCTGACAAAGGGGGAGGGGTTGTAATCATGGACTCTTCCACATAAAGTGACAAAATGTTGGCTATGTTAGACACAGGAAATTACACGGATGTGTCCCTTAATGAATTAAATGCAGCATATAGGAAAATCTACAGCCAACTCACTGACATATTTCTAGAAAGAAGAATCGACCTTTCCTTACATAACTATCTTAACATCATTAGCCCAAGGATACCAGTGTTCTTTGGTATTCCCAAAATCCACAAGAACCTATCAGATCCACCTATGAGGCCCTTAGTGGATAGAAGACACTCCATTACCACTGCTTGCACCCAATTTTTAGATCATGAGCTGAAGAAGATATTGCGTAATGAAAGCCAAATGTGTAAAGACTCCTGGGCTTTTTTAGAACAAGTGAACAAAACCAGGTATGATGCAAGTGACATCATGGTCACTATAGATGTAAAAGACCTGTACATGGTCATCCCACAAGAAAGTGGTCTCGAGTGGGTGGGTGACCTACTGTTGTTATACAAAGTTAACCAAGAGAAAATTATTCTAATTTTGGAATTATTAGAAATTGTTTTAAGAAACAACTATTTCTCCTTTAATTGCAGGTACTTTTTGCAGACCATAGGAGTGGCAATGGGTTCAGCTTGTGGTGGGGCATTCACGAATATGGTAATGGCATATTGGGAAAGAAATTATGTATTTCAGACTCAGTACTATTCTAAGGTCAAACTATATTATAGATACCAAGATGATATCAGCTTGATATGGAATGGGTCACTGGTTGTTTTGGAAGAATTTTTGAGATACCTTAACACCACCACTACATTCCTGCAGTTCACTTGGGTGATTAACCTGGATTATATGAATTACCTTGATGTCCACTTATACAAAGACACACATAATAAAAAGTATGCTACTACGATCCACAGGAAAGAGACCTACTCAAACTCGTTCCTGCATTACACTAGCTCCCACCCCAAGCATCAAAAGAGGTCGGTAGTTAAAGGGCAATTAGTTCGAGCAGCCCATATGATCTCCAGAGAAGATTTTCTCATTGAATGTGACAACTTAAGAACTGCGTTCTTGAGGAGAAGTACCCAGCAGACTTGCTTAATGAACTTATGCAGGAAGTGATAGTTAAAAGAAGAGTAGGGCATTTTAAGCCCATAGTTGGGGAAAACACACTAGACAACAGCCCCTCTGAAGTTAAAGAGCAGAGACCTGAGTTGGAAAAAAGTTATTTTTGTAGATCTATGGTGGTTACATTCAACTCTGACTCACACCACTTGATGTCCATTTTTTATAAGAACCGGGACATTTTAATAGATGACTTGTACATCAGGGCACAAATAGGAGAAAGACCTATAGTTACATACAGAAGGTGTTCAAACTTAAAAGACCTTCTTAGGAAAGGTTCTAACTACACTAGAACAGGACATGTAGGGATGTACAAATGTGAGTCTTGTAACTGGTACCACAAGGTGAAATCAGGCAACAAATTTACAGTGAATGGTATAGGCCATTAAGTAAAAGGTAAATATAACTGTCACTCCAAGGCAGTGGTCTACATGGCTACATGTGACCAATGCCTAGCATTTTATGTAGGCAAAACAGAAAGGAAATTTAACACCAGAATTTATGAACACAACTATGCCATAAGAAAGAATAATATTAATAATGCTTTAGTGAGGCATATTCAGGACAATACTGGCCACAATTTCACATTTAAGGCAATAGACCATGTAGACATCAGCGACCAAAAGCCTTGGGGACTTCAGTTAGAGTTAAAGGAGTTAAGGTGGCAAATCTTACTACAGGCAGATAGATGGCCAGGGATAAATGACAGGGCATCCATCTCTGCTGTATTGAAATTAAAAGCCCTAGAAAGGAACAAACTATCTCAAAACATTTGTTAAGCACAAGCACTTTTGTATGTATTTGACTTTGGTAAACATTTTAGCATTATGTGAATATTTAACATGAGATTTTAAAAATGACTTTGATTTTAGTTTTATCCTATTTAGAATCATTCATGACACAAGTATGAGACTAATAATTTATCTTTTAATTACAAGTTTTAGTTGTATTTAAGATGCAACAATTTCAGCTGTAACACAGTCATCAAGGGGTTAATTTATGTTCTGTCTCAGTGTTGCTTAGCTAGCTGCCTCTCTTTGCTTACCCAATCAGAGTGTTTTTTATATGTATATAAATGGCTGTCTTACATTTTAATGGTGTCTGATGAAGTTAACACTTGTTTAACAAAAGCACTTTTTCTTGTGGATTTTTACCATTAAGTACACCTTTGGTTTATCATCAACTGAGTGATTTGTGCCTGTGAAACTCTGCCTGCCAGCAATTTTACTTATTTAGTTTGTTTTGCTGCTTCTGTTTTTTTTTTATTTGACCCAATTATCTAGACAACACAGTTATGTTGTCCTCACCCCTATCTCTGTGGTTGAGAGTTCAAATTCATGTACAAATTCTGTCAAAGTGCACAGTTGTTGCTGTATATGAAAAGGATAGCTATGGTTCTTTCCTACACCCTTCCTGCACATCCCTACCTGACTTTCACTATGTTTTTCCCTCAGCTTTCACCACATTTCACCACTTTCTTGTCTCCCCATTTTTCTTTTCTTTATATTTTTAGCATGTTGCTGTGAGGCACACCATGCTGCACAGCTTTACTAAGCTCAGTTAAATAGACTATATTGACTATATGTGTTTTTAAACTTGTAATACACATTTACAAAATAAACATCTGTCCCATATTTTGAACCCAAGACCATTACACTTGCAGACCACTGCATTAACCTGCTATGAACCACAACTCTTACCTAAAACAGTTGGTTTAAAGAAAACATAGTAATTGCCGGTTACAGTCATTAAGCATGTTTCAGTGTCACTGCACGCCTTGCAAACTTGATTAAAAAGTAATTAAATTAAAAAGAGTAAAAAATGGGAGTGTAGCTTCAGCCCTGGTGCAATAGTACACCATTAGAAAGCCAAATACATAATATTGGATTTAAGTGAGGCCTGTGATAGTAGGTAAATGTGCCCTTCAGCAGCAACATGTAGAAAGACACCTGCTAAGGCATTAATGGCAAAATACTGGGACACTGGTGCCCACATACATCCATATAAAGCCATGCACATCTTGATGGATGTAGAAAATGTATTTCACAGCCTGTATGTGTATAAATATATCTTACAAATACAGGTGTTGCAGCAGTGACTAAGTGGCTCAGTCTGTTGAGTTCCTTGCAAAGAGTGCATTTTGCCACACACAGTCCCGGGTTCAAATCCAGTTGTGTGTAGAAGTGAATTTATAGTATTGTGAAGGCAACAATTAATGACTGAGTCATGCACTCTATCCACACAATGCATTTCAAATGACGTCTGCTTTTCACTGATGGAGGTCACAGGCCTGCAGGTAGGAACACAGTTAATATATCCCTATAGCAAAAATTATATGCATAAAGTGTCACATCATGCATCAATATGCATTCACACAGAATGTCAAAACAGGTACTGCAAATGAGGGCCACTAATATCAGAGTGTATGTACCACACAATCCTTCCAAAGTCACTGTGCAGATTATCACAGCTGCACAGCTAACATACACATAGGAAGTCCCTGCTTGTAACAAGACCTCCCGTCATAAAACTCTGCAAGTTACTACCAGAGTGTAACACATGGCCTGGAATGCCAAAATGGTGGACATATTCTTATATTTATATCCCATCTTACTCAAGGACACACAAAACATGTTGCCTAGTACTCTGTTAGTGATACCATTGCCTAACATACTTACCTTTAACACATGCCTTATTTGGAGTAGAAAGGGTAGCCTCACTCTGGCTCTGCTTCTACAACAAAGCTGACACAGCTCCCACAGTTACTCCTACAGGGTGTTGTCCTCCAAAGCATTCACACTGTCTGCCTATGTCTATTAAATGCAGCAGCAGCTGCAGCCTGCAGCACAAATATCTCTATGGTAAGGTTTCTGCTACAGACCTAACCTCTGCAATGATGTAGTCTCCTTAACCCAGTAATGTCCAGCACAACATATCAGAAAGGGTCCCTAAGCTACATTAAGGCTTGATATATTGTAGACTGGTTGCATGTCATTGACTGATAATAGTGCAAATCAGCTGTGTTAACTGCAATTAGCATTTCAGACCCACAAATTGGTTTAGAGGCAATCACCTGCTGATGAGAAGCATTTTTAAAAAGCAAGCAGCTGGCTATGAAGAATCAGTCTGTATGAGACTTTCCTCACAGAGAGTATGCATTTGTGAAAACTTTACTATCACCACATATCAACAGAGAAGTACTGCACTCCATCAGGTATGTAATTAGTTTTGTGTACGACAGGATACAGATGGGTGAATAGATGTAAGGGGAATAGGGAATACAGCATTAAGCCTGTTGTAGACCTGCAATAATGACATGTCATTGATCTCCTGCTGTCTTACATCTGCACAGGGCATACACTATATCAAGGGTGCATTGTCTGTTGTCATTCTGTCACACTGGTCTCATTGGAATGTCCCTTTATTGTGGATGTAATAGCACGCTGCTAATTGTGTGTCATTGTTCCTATGATGTATTATTGGGGGGCTGCCCACAGGGAACACAGCACAGTAGACTTGAGTGTTGGGTGTATTACAGTATGTTTTCACACTGTGGAGTATGCCATGTGTGAGCAAGCAGTGGATAGTGCCAGCCATTTTGTCCTTGCTGTATCTCTATATAGTGTATTTCTACATATGTGATCCTGTAATGTGCTCCCCTTTTGTTGTCTTTCAGGAATCATGTATCTTAGATGCCATGCACCCTTCTCTGATGCAGAAAATGAAATTATGCAAGAAGAACTAAGGCAACATCATCATATCATACTGTCCAGGTGGAGGCAAAAAAGGGACCAACTAGCTGCATTGTGGGCAGACCATGTCCATGATGTGAATGGCATGGGCCATCAGGGCAGGACATATGAGCAGGTTTGACACTGTGCAATGGACATGATCAATGCTGCACAATGAAGGGCAGCAGGTATAGCCAGGGATCATGCCATCACCGGTGGAGGTCCAGCAGTGGAACAACCACTCTTGGCCACTGAGTAATTCCTGGTGAACCGAGGCACACGCAACAGCTCCCAGGCATCCATCACACCATAAATCATGGAGGTGGTGCCACAGTTTCCACAGCAGTGGAGTGTGGAGGTAGGCTTACTGTGATCAGCATTGTAATACTGTAGCAGTCAGTGTGTCAGGCTGTACATACATTTACATAGGTGTCAGGTCTTTGTTCCTTGGCAGGGGAGGTTTTTGCTACAGTTGTACTCTCATACTCAGAATGAGACCAATGCAACAAGTAACACAATAGCTACTGTAAATGTGAGATATATGGATGTATTACCTTTTTGTGCTGCAACATGAGTTAGTACAGATATTACCTCACCCTCAACTTTTCACAGGTCCATCAGGTATTAGTCAAGACACTGGTCCTGCTCCTGGTAAGCATGACACTGTTTTGTTAAGGAACATTATATTCTATTAAAGTTAAGGACCAGAATAATGCCATATTTACACATAATTTTGTGTGTAAATGGGGTAGAATGTTTTTATTTTCCATTCTGGAACAGGTACATAAGGGTCTTAGAGAAGGTAATCACAGGAGTGTAGCTGAAAAAATAAAAACACTTTGGCAGTGATAAGCCTCCTGTTTTAAATGAGGCATTTATTCTAAAATGCCTTTTGAAAAACAAAAGGTTGAAAGGACATTCAATTAGGCAGTGAAATTAATATTTCATTATATTTGTTAAGATAGGTGTGCTGGGTTTTTATGTGTTGTTTTATCAAGTATAATGTCATATTGCTTACTTAAAAGATAAATTTTACTGGTCATGTTTTACTTGATTTACTTGAAGTGATTGTTATAAAAGTATTGACTTGAATGTGTATTTTTTTATGAGGAAGTCTATTTTGGAAAAAAGTGGAGAAGAAAAACGTTTGACCTCTAATCCAGTTGTGGGTCTTTGTTTTTATGAGTATTGGTGGATGTTTCATACAATACAGTGCAGGTA
Source organism: Protopterus annectens (assembly GCF_019279795.1). Taxonomy (NCBI): domain Eukaryota; kingdom Metazoa; phylum Chordata; order Ceratodontiformes; family Protopteridae; genus Protopterus; species Protopterus annectens. The sequence continues at coordinate 1,906,754,613 of NC_056728.1, forward strand.
TTCATGTACTGCTTTTTTCTTTCTAATCACAGGTGACAAGGGGGGGTTGCTCTCTGTCCCTTACACAACCTGATGTCAGTGTTTGCTTGCACTCTGATGATGAAGCTGGCCACAATGAGGCACAGGTGTTGGTGGCTGCATCTGTCACAGAGGTAGACATCCCTCTTCTGCCTACATAGTCACTGCACACAGTCAGTGTGCTCACACATACCCAGTCCCCAGAGGCCACAGATTTTGGACAATCAGAGGGTGAGGACATTGAACAGGAAAGTGTGACAACTATGGCTCTAGCGAGTGTTCACACTGGCCATAGTCAGACAGCTGGTGGTGTCCCATACAGTTGGATTAACAGGGGTGCTTGTAGGAAGCTTGCTGTCTGCCAACCAGCTATTGCAAGTCTCACATCACAGGTCACTCGGAGCATGATTCAGGTTATCAGAGAGGCACAGGCAAATTCTGAATGGAACACCAGATGTATGCTTAGGGTTATGGGTGCAGCACACTCTGAAATCTATGACAGCCTCCATTGCACTGGGGACACCCTGGAATGTGTTTACTGATGTAGTGGACAGAAGGCAGGCTGAGATAGTGCCTGTCTTGGACCGCACATTGTGCTGGAACATGTGGTTGGAGTTGAGCATCGGACTTGTGGACATAGGTCAGCAACCCCATCTGCTAAGAGTCCATGTGGCCATGCACATCCAGTGCTACAGAGGGAAGAGTGCTGTCAACACCATGACATGGCAGGCCATGTGTTTGTGGTCCTGGGTGTTCCCGTAGGGAACAAGGTCCCAGCAGACAACAGTCACCATCAGGTACTAGCACCACTTCTGACCTTTGGCATAGAAGTGCCAGGGTAACTCCTGGCAAAGCCAGTTCCCACCCATGTTTAGGGTGAACTGTCAAGTCTACCATATATGGTCCAAAGCTGTCTAACATACACATGTGTAGGGCTAGCACTGAGCTTGACTGTGTACATGCACAGACTCAAACACCTCTGTCAAGTGCATGTCACCTACATACACACACTGCACCTTTCCATGGTCCATCTTATCTGCTTCTCTTCCTGATTCACACACATGCTGTCAAGCTATTTGGGTCACCCTAGGCCTCCTGTACCCCCATGCAACACCCTGTGCAAGTGATGATACCTGTGCCATATCCCTGTCATCCTCACCATCAATGCAGGAAAATGAAGCTATGTGTATGATGTACAGGGTGACTATATTAGTTAACATGTACTTGTGTAATGCAGTGTTGTTTTTCCATGCCACTTGTAGTGGTTAATGACAGATACTGTATACTGGCATTTGTCATGAGTATGCCACATACATATGTGTACCTTATGTTTTAGATGTTGTACTGGCTATATAGGTACACAATGTCAGTTGTGTTACGGATCTGTTTCTATTTCAGGAGTCTATTTGGGTAACCTGTGGGTACACAGTGGCAATAAAGCAGCACAAGATGGCATGTCAGCACAGCAAAAATATGTTTTCAGTAAGGTACAGCACTATGAATCCATGGCTCTATAGGTTCATATGGGTATAACAGGCTAACAAGGTCATTAGTGGCATTCAGTGTACTCATGCATCCCTAATCTGTGAATAGGTCTGCTACCCTTGATAAGTGTCACCAGGGATTTGAGAACTCACACATCTACAAGATGTGGTGATAGAGATAACCCATATATAAATATCCTATGTCCAGTACAGACAGTTGTCCGACACCTGCTATGATTTTTGTATTCTGCATCTCATTTTGTAATCTGCACATGCTGTGTCACAACAGATGTGTGCTACACATGCTTGGGAGGGCTGTTTCATGTGTGACATACTGTCTGTGTTACATACCTGTCTCTCCAGCATATATTATGTATACCTCAGTGAAGTTCTAGGTGTTTAGAACACGTGAGACATGTGTTAGTCCTGTTATGGATACATGGGAGATACACAGTGGGATCCGACACCTCCCTGTATGGAGCTATACACATCCCCTCTAAAGCATTTAGGAGACAGACTACACATGTACGGTCATGACACAGACTCCAATGGATATGTTATTTGTGTATTGGAGAAACATGGAACCGGTGTGGCTGCTACAGTTGTACGATATGCCTGTGTAGTGACAAAGCAAAGGTGCCATTGCACATAATGATAGCTGTGATGACTGCCACATTCAGTATAGCATTGACCATCTGGTATGTGCATCCAAAACCTGTCAGTGTAGGTTGTATAACAGTGAATGCATCCTCCCATCTTACTGACCAGTGAGAGTCAAAGGCTGCTTTACTCTCTGTGTACAAAACTCCATGTGTAATGGCTGAACTCTGTGTGGTGTGCAGACACTACAATCTTTTGCAGGTGTGAATGATTTCCTACAGGGTAGTATTGAAATGTCATTGGCAGTTTGTCTTTGTCAGGGGCTCAAAGTACAACTGACTGTGTCTTAGGCCATCCTGGATAACTGTTGGTTCTGTGTTGGAGTCTAAGACAGCTCCCAATATACAATCACTTGCTAATGTACTCAGTCAGAGGTTGCTGACACTGGCTGTGACTGCAGAGAGGGAATAGGTAGACAGGGTACACCAGTAATGGAGGATGGTGAACCTGGCTGGTGATTGGTATCATTGAAGTGCAGGTGTTTCAATACTATCTTTGCAGAGTATGACTGTCAGACACTTGCTTATCCACCTGCTGACATAACACTCTATACATGACATACACTGTTTCCAGCAAGGCCTGCTGGCCTAATATTGTCATACACCTTATCAGGCCATAGTTGGTGGAGTGAGACATATGCCTGTCATCCATTGCATAGTGTAACAGTCAATGGGCTCCATAAATTACAGTCAGTAGCCATGATCTGGCCTTGAGCAAAAGTAACAGTGTTTGGTCCAGTGTCTCTAGCTGTACGACAGTGTCAGTGCTCATATCCATGCTAACTCCTATCATGGCATGTCAAGTGACATGACTCAGAGATCTAGGTACACTGCTTGGCACTACAGGCTAGTTGTCCTCCCTGGAAGTCAGGCTGCAGTTACTTCCTGCATGTTGCAGGAAGAGAGTTATGCAAGGTGTCTGTGCTAATATGTCAGCGAAGTGTAATATGTAGACACTGTGTTGCTTAGTCGTGCTGCAGCTCACTTGCCCAAAGGAAAGTCTTGGTCCTTACCTATGATGCACTGCAGCAGTGCTGTGACATACCCACATGGGGAACCAACATATTACATCATGTGTTTATCAATATGGGTGACCAGTACAGCACCCTCAATGTGAGGTCCTCCCTGGTGGGATCTGGCCATAGATCTGTCTCTTTAGAACTATCAGCATGTACTCCCCCCTTGCAGACAATACAGACATATGTCAAGACAGCCATTTATTACCTCCTGTGCCATGGTTGACATATGGTGCACACGCCTCCCGCTTCAGATGGGACAGGCAAGTATGCAGAGCTCTACACCCATGCATTATGTCAGCGGCATTACAATGGCATGAACTTTTATGGATGTGACAAGAAGGACACAGGCTTGTCATGGCTCAGCAAACCTGACTGGTAAACAACTGCCATTAGCAGGCTCTACAATAACAGGTGGACAGTGCTGTGTGACGGTTGGTGATTAGGGTGCCCCGTACCAGAACCTGGTTCTGATGAAGGCCTAATTCTTGGGATGAAAGCACTAAACCAGTTGATTAAAGTTCATTTTGTGTGATATAGTGCTCCATCATCACTTGTGGTTTTCTTTTTATTATAACTCTACATCTCTGTCTGAGTATCCATATCTGTATACCCATAGGGGCAATCATCATAGAGCTGATATATGTGTTCTACACACAGTTGATGTACACAGTTTGGATGTGTGACAGGGAGAGCATGACTGTTACACGTGGTGGACATTTCCGAGGCAGCCACCATGGACCTTGGTGAGGGTACATCAGAGAATACAACCCCCTAGACTCAGCCAAGCAATCTGACTATATCCCCTGCTCAGGCAACATTTATAAAGCACCCACTTAGGCATTTATGATACTGTCTTTGTAAGGGTCACTAAGTGGCCCTTTGTTAGCACACATGCAACATACGGAAATCTGCCTCCAATAGCTGTTCTGTCAGGAGCAGTGCTCAACAGTGTGCAGTCCAGGCCCTCTGCTGCTTGGAATCCATTCAACCACAATACATGTGACTACTGACTCACTGTGGCTAACAATGTTGGCTGATGCCTGTGAACTGTGAGCACTCATAGAGTGTCTGTGGTATGCCACTATCCTGCAAGAGGGTATTGTGAACACATGCTGTTGACAAAGTAATGACTATAAACTCCATGCAAACATATATGTAGTATCGGATCCATCAGTTAGAACTATGTACTTGGTAAGTAGCACATCAGTCGCAACATGTGATGTACATACTCAGGGGTGAACGAACTGCCACACAGACCTGGCCACACAGGTTTACACCTAATGCACCTCAGATCACCATGTCTGTACAGTGGTATGGCAGGAATCATATAGCATAGCTGAGACCACAGTCACCTGTAAGTGACATACTCATAACCTCCAAGTACTCTTCCCACAGCATGCCAATATCTGAGTGCAATGGCCATTTGGTGATGTACCTTTCCAAGTAGTACTGGCAATTGCACACAACAGTATGGTCCCTCACAAGGCCACTTCACATCTGCAGTCACGAGGGATAGTCTGCAATGAGTGTCATTACCTGTGGCATATAGACTACTCAGAGGTGATCTGTGTCTTGCAAAAAGGGAATGTGTGATCCTGCTTGATTGCATATGCTGCCTATCTGTAGGAGGCACAGTAGATGGATTACCCACTGTAAGGGCATTAACCTTGTATGTAACATTGGTTCTACATGCCTGTGGGAGAGATGTGTCTAGCAGACTTAAACACACCCTTGAAACACAATCCTGCCTAATGGCACACAGAGCTCCTCAGTGCACCTCACCATATGCCATCTGTATGCTTGCCTGGGTGACCATTATCTCAGCACAGGGTGTCTGCCTGTGTACCTCTTGGACTGGGGCAATATATGCTGATCCTGTAACTACAGGTATAAAGATGTCTATGATCGTGAGGGCTGTATGGCCATTATACCAGTGAAGTTCAAAGGTCCTATGACTCCATAACATGATGTAAACTGCTGTAACAGGCTCACACACAATTATGGCTACATTGATGCTAGCACCACTTCCAATCACTGCATACAGGACATGCCAAGGCACACACATAGTGCAAGCTGGCTGTATGTAAATGGGAACATTAACCTATGTAATGGTACACACTTCAGATCACAGTACGTGATGCGCACAACACACCTCATGTCTGCTGGTACTATCAGTTCAGGCCATATTGCGCATGATGACATCAGTAGGCCTTGTTGAAGTCAGTCATTTGGGTGGCCACATCACATGCTACCAATAAAATAGTGCAAAACCCTACCTATCACTATGTAGCTGAGATGATCATATTTAAGCACTCATTGCAAGCCTTCTTAACCCTGGAAGATGGTGACGTGGGCAGTCACAGAAAACTGGTTCAAAGCTGTGAGAGCACCCCAGCCTTACCTGGTTACTCAACCTATTATACATTCAGACCACAACTGTGGGCAGCAACACCAAAGGAAGTGGAGTTTCAATATATATTAAAGACACACACACCTTCAGGCTGGTCAAACAGTATGATGCACAGAAGACACTCCAGGTGCAGTTAACCATTGACAAGACCCATTTTCAAATCATATCGAGCTACAGGACCGCACATTTGACTCAAGATGCCCAATCCACCTATTTGGTTCTTTTCATATCTAACAAGATTCAACCATTCACCCTGATCATGGATGACTTTAATTACCGAACTATAGACTGGTAAAACTACTCATGCTAGAACATAAATGGCCAAAGATTCCTCGATTTTGTCAATGCAAATACCTTGGAACAGCTAGTTGATACCCCCACAAGAAGTGATAATATCATGGACTTTATATTAACAAACATGAGTAACCACTGCATCACCCCTACCATATCATCCTCCCTGGTAAGATCCAATCATAAAGTGGTCACTTTCAAAGTCATCATCTCCTCTGACCCCCCCCCCCCTAGCTAGGATCAGACAAGAACCTTCTCCAAAGCTGATTACAACCTCCTGAGGAATGGTATAAATAACTTCACAGCCCCCTCTCCCTCTGTAGGAACTGGCACAAATGTTCAAATCTACACCAAAGTACTATACAAGCATTTATATAGATGCATAGAATCAGGAATACCTGACAGGACAAAATCATCCTCCACAAGGAAGAGTAAACCTGTCTGGTGGACATCTGCAATAAATAAACTATATAGCAAAAGAAAAACTATTGCTGCCCAGGACCAAGAAGAAGCAGGTGCCCAATTGAAAGCAATCTCTTCATAGCCTGAACAAATAAATAAATAAGCGCACCAGTGAAATTCTCTAAAGCCAACTTTGAGTCCAAATTGGCCACATCTGCTAGAGGCAATCATAAGGCCTTCTTCACATATGTGCGCAATCTCAAAGGAAGCACCCAGATCTGTTCAGAACTGGTGGTCAAGGGCACCACATACACAAATGCTGTAGATATAGCCAATATACTGGCTGACAGATTCAGCAAAAATGTCTCCCCTCTGTGCCCCCATCAGTAAATCAGGAGATCCCCAGTAGCTGCCCCCCACCACTTATCTCTTGGTAACAGTTCATTACTGCCCTCTCAAAGGCAAAAAATACATTATCCATGGGACCTGATAAGATCCCAGACTGCATCCTGCATGAACCAAGGCATGAACTTACAGCCCCATTAGGCACCCTCTTCAACCGAAGCCTGAGTACCAACTTTGTCACAACCAAGTGGAGGACAGACACTGTCATCCCTTTATACAAAGGTGGAACATCCACCGATCTGAGAAATTATAGACCCATTAGCCTAACTGGCCTGATCTGCAAGGACATGGAATGGATTATCATGGACCTCATTAACAGGGACATTGGCAACCTCCAAACACTCGAACACACACAGTTTGGCATTATCAAGGGGAGGTCATTTCTGTTAAATCTGGTCAACTTCTTTGAGACAGTCACCAAAGCTATGGATGAAGGGAAGACAGTGCACACCACCTACCTTTATCTGGCCAAAGCCTTTTACACTATTCCCCACTCGGACATAATAGATAAACTCTCTCAACTAGGCATCAATCTATATGTTATCAGATGGGTAGCAAACTGGCTCACTGATAGAACCAATTTAATCAAAATAGGGGAAGACATCTTAAGCAGGAGTCCTGTAACAGGCAGCATACCCCAGAGATCAGTCTTGTAGCCTCTGTTATTTGGGATATACTTCTAATGAGGTGCAGGCCAAAACCAATGGGATATGGCTGATCAAGTTTGCAGATGACTGCAAACTGGGTGTGGTCATCAATTCCCCAAGTGATAGGGATGTCCTATAAGAGGGTCTCACCAAAACAAATGACTGGTGCCAGAAACATGGCCTCAAGCTGAATGTCAAAATACATTATCATCCCCTTTGGGGAAAGTGATGTCCCCACATATTATCACATTAATTACAATGTCCTAAGTACACAATCAGGAGTGAGGGATTTGGGAAACCTAGTTGATAGCAACTTGACTTTTGACCACCATGCTGCTTCCGTTGTATAGAAAGCTTTCTACATGGCCCACCTCATAAGTAAGGATATCTCATCTAGAGACAAAGAGGTCATAACATCCCTGTATTCTTCCCTTATAAGGCCAGTTATTGAGTACAACGGTCCCTTTGGCATGTACCTCTCAAAGCACATGCATCAGCTAGATTCACCACCGAGGTTCCTCACCAGGAGAATCCAGGGCTTCAAGCAACAACCCTACACAAATAGGCTAAATGCCCTGTCCCTCTACTCAGTTTCATACAGACTCCACAGAAGTGACCTCTTTCTGACATACAGCAATCTCAGACTCTGCTTTGATTGGACTGTTGCATATCCAGAAGTCAGTGTCCACTCGAGTAACCTGTACACATGACCTCAACCTCTTCTGTAATATCAATAGGACTTGCTGGAGGGACAGATTTGTGTCACAGGGACTCCCCCATCTGTGGAACAGACTCCATCTCCACGTCAAGCAGAGTACCTCATTATCCCGCTTTAAGCTCAACCTGGATAACTGAATGGTAAACAGAAAATACACCCCTGGGATTTCACCTGTGTCCCTGCTGGACAGGGGCTTTGGGTGCTGACTTGTCTAAACAGGGGCTAAACTTTTGGCTAGGCATATAAGAGCCTCAGGGCCAGTAACCTAGTAACCTTGTGTGATCCTATGAGACACACATGTGCATCAAGTGGCTTGTAATGAGATGTGAATCCCTGCCTATTTAATTTTACACACTATTAATCACAGTATTTATCGCACACATCACTGCTTAATTCTGAATGCTACCCTGTCAGCTGGTAGTCTTAATGTGGTTGAAATCATCAGGCCTTGTAGAAGAGGGCAGTGTGGAAGACAGCAGCAGGTTACATGGTCAAAATGTGCATAACCATTGCAAGTGGATAGCCTATAAAGGCATGGCAGTTGATTTGCAGGCGTATACAAACATGCACGTGCACACCAAGTAGCCTGGAGTGAAATTAGAACCATGCTTATCTAGGCTTACATACTATAGATCACAGTATTTATCCCACATGCCACAGTTTATGTCCAGATACCACATTTTCTGCCGGTAGTCTTAAGGTGGATGACATCATCAGAGCTTGTACAAGAAGGCAGTGTGGAAGCCATCAGCAGGTTACAGGCCCAAAAAGTACATAACCATTACATGTGGATAGTCCCTGAGGGTATGGCAGTTATTTTACAGGGGTATATATATATATATATATATATATATATATATATATATATATATATATATATATGTATATACATATTTTATTTTATTTTTTTATTTATTTATTTTACATTTGTTGACCAGGATAGTCCAACTGGATGCATGTCCATTTTCAGCGGAGACCTGGGGAGAAACGCTCCAAGGGTAAGCAGATACAGCATTACATAATACCAGCATTACATATTACAAACAGACTATTTACAGAGATTACATAAGTAAGCAAGTTAGTTCCACAGGTTACAGTTAATCCTGAGCACAAGTCAGGATTAAATTAAATTACACATAAATTGGTTAACAGATTTTTACACATTCTAGAGAGAGTTAGCCAGGCTTGATACATTGACATAGCCAGTTAAGGGACAAATTTGTTTGAGTCTAATTTTAAATTGACCTAAGGTGAAAAGTAAGGTAATATCAGCTGGAAGAGAGTTCCAGGATCTACTTACAGAGTTTGCAAAGAGAGAATCTCCGGCTGTGTTATTAATTTTGCTAGTTTGAATTAGTAGTTTGTTAGAGGATCAAAGTGGTCTAGGATTGTTATAGGGGGTGATAATATTTTTAAGTGCAGGAGTATTGTCCGGATTATAGAGGATTTTATAGGTCATAATCAGTTGGTAATACTGGATTAGGCTGGGTAGTTCAAGCCACCCAAGCTGATTTAGATTGATGTAATGATGTGTCCTAAAAGGCAGCCCAGTGGCAAACCTGGCAATGTGGTTGTAGCAAATTGCGAGTTTGTTAAGGACAGTCTTGTTTAAATTCGAGAGTAGAAGGGATGCATACAGAAGGGTTGAAAGAAGGTGAGAGCGAGCTATGGCAATTTTAGCTGGAGGGGTTAAGAAGGCTTTTATTCTGTAAAGTGACCCTAGTTTTTTATTGATGGTTTTGATAGTTTGGTTAACATGTAGGTCAAATTTTAGATTATTGTCTATGATGACACCTAATAGTTTTGTAGATGGGTCAGGGGAGATTATTGTGCCATCATTTGATTTTATGGTAAAGGTGAAGGCGGTAGACCTACTTGTTGGTGAAAATAACAGCATTTTAGTTTTTTTGGGATTTAGGATCAGACGATGTTCAGAAAGCCAGTTTTCTATTGTATTAAAGGTGGTCTGGGTAGCTGACCATAACTCTACTGGAGATGTGGCTGAGCAAATCAGAGTAGAGTCATCAGCATATTGGATACAGCTGACTTTTGGGATGACAGTATAAAGGTTGTTAATGAAGATGGAGAACAGCAAGGGCCCTAGTATAGAGCCTTGTGGTACTTCAAGGGTATTAGGTAGAAGGTCAGAGAGTTTGTTCTGCCAGAGGACAGCCTGCTGTCGACCATTCAGGTAGGATTGAAACCACTGGAGGGCTCCAGTATCTAGATAGAATGTTTGCAGGGTGTAGATTAAAAGTTGGTAATCAACCATATTGAATGCCTTGGAAAGATCCAAAAAGAGGTCTGAGGATATATAATTATTGTTGCGATTATGGTTTATGGTGTTAGTAAAGGCTAGGAGGGCTGAAGTAGTGCTGTGATGAGGACGAAAGCCATGCTGAGTGTCTGCCATAAGGCAATTTTGGATTAGGTGGTGCATGAGTTGTCTATGAATACATTTTTCCATAATCTTTGCAAGTGGAGAGAGTATAACTATTGGATTATAATTGGAGAATTCAGTAGAGCTGCCTTCTTTGTGAAGTGGGATGACATAGGATATTTTCCAGATGGTGGGAATGTTAGCAGGGTAAGCAATAGCATCAGCTGATTTTTGTAGGTACTCGGCAGGGAGTTGATCAGCAGAAAGTGTAGTGCGTTTTAATTTTTTGATCAAGGTACGGATAAGTGAAGTGGTGACTGGTTGGAAGCTGAACGCGAGTAGGTTTCTAGGGGTGCTACTTTCAGGACCAGGGGAGCTAGGAGGTAGTTGGTTAGCTAGGGCTTGAATTGCCTCAGTAAAGAATTGATTAAAGCTATCAGAAACATCTTCAGGGGTTTTATCAATATTAGCAGCAGGAATTGGGGTTGAAGTTTGTCCAGGATGTAGTAGATTATTTAAACCTGCCAAAAACTTCTGAGGGTTATTTTGATTTACTGTCTGTAAATTACAGTAGTATTGTTTTTTGTCTTGTAAAATTGATTTTTTGGTTTCGTTCCTGGATTGCCTGTATTTAATGTGATCTTGAGGGTCTTTAGAAGAATGCCATAAAGCCCATGCTTTGTTTCTAAGGGTAATTTTGAGTTTAGACTCTATAGAAAGCCATGATGCAGTTTTTGCCTTGGTTCTCTTTGAACGAACAGGTGCATGCAAATCAAGGATCTCAAGTAATTTGTTGTTAAAGTATGCTACTGCTTCCTCTAAGGGGAGGTGTTTTAGAATAGACCAATTACATGAGTTTAGTTCTTGTTGCAATTTGGCAGGGTCAAAGTTTTTATTGTTTCTAACCTTTCTGAGTAAGGGTTGTTGGGAATTAATGGTTTTGTGCTTAATTACATATGTGAGAAGGTGATCGCTTAGGCAATTAAGGAGGGTACCAGATGTGTACTGTTGGGGGGTGACTGTTTATGAGTACCCAGTCAAGTATACTTTCTTTTTGGTTGGGTTTACCTATCCTGGTAGGGGTGGATATGATTTGTGTAAATGCATGCAGGTTAATATGGGTGGTTGGGGATTCTGAGGAACAGGTGCCCCAGTCTATGTTAAAGTCTCCAAGTAGTAGGGTTTCTTGGGGGTAGTGACATGATAGCCAGTGCAGGATATCTTCAAATGTAGATATATTGTTACCTGGGGGAATGTACATACAGATGATATTAATGCATTTATTTTTATTAAGTTGCAATTTGGTGGCAAGAATCTCTGAGTTATTAATCTGAGGAGGTTGTATTACATCTATGGTGACATTCAACTCAGATTTATAGAGTACAGCTACCCCACCCCTTCCTCAAAGCACGATCCAGCCTGTGTATGTTGTACCCAGGTGGTAACACTTCATTGTCTTTAGTGTTAGGTTTTAACCAGGTTTCAGATAAACAGAGAATCTCAGGGGAGTGGACATCCAGAAGTGCATGCAATTCATGTACCTTTTTATTAATGCTTCTAATATTGAGATGACAGACTAGGAAAGAGTTAGTTGGCCTATTAATTGTAGATTTGTAGCTTAGATTGCAAGTAGAGGGGGTATGTGTATCTGAAGTGAGTGGGCCAGGGTTGGGGTGAATATCACCACCAAGTATTAGGTTGAGTCTATACTTGGTGATGAACTTCAGGAATTTGTTTATTAGTTTGTGATAGTGTTTGGATCTCGAGCTAATGTGCCTGGGGTTGAGATGTTGATAGACTGAACAAGATGTTGGATAGGATCTGGCACTGTAAGTATGGTTGAAGGTGGTAGGATTTACAGCTGGGGTGATAGTATGGCCTTTTGGGACCTGAAATCCCGTGAGAAACTGGTTTTCATACAAGGTAAGGAGGTATGGTGTGAACAAGAGGGGTAGTAAAGAGGAGTATATCATTATCTGTGATTCGGCTAGTGAGTTAAGGAACTGTTTTACCTGGTGATGCAACATCAGAAGATTGAGTGGTGAGGTAAAGGTACTGGAAGGGGGATGAGAGAATGCCAGATGAAAGAGAATAGGTGCTATTAAAATGTAGGTAGTAGAATGGGGGTGGGTGGAATTATTCCAGATGAAAGCAGATAGGATCTAGAAAGTGGGGGAGTGGCTATAGTACTATAAATTTAGAGGTACTGGGGTGGGAGGAAATTGGGAGCAGGGAGGGGAATGAAGAGAACACGAGTGTAGCGAGGGCGAACATAGCGGGGCTATTGCAGTTTATAAGGTTTCCTAAGGTGTCCTAAAGCTATAAGGTAAGTATTACAGCTCTTAATGTAAGAGTCAAATTTACTTCAGTTACAGGGGAAGGGGGCAACCACTCAAGTAGAAACAAAGAGCCCTATGGCTGACCAATATGGTGACCTGCTTAATTACAAAGCACTGTAAGTGAAAGCTTAACAGATGATTTTTGTGTGTGCAACCTACTCAGTTTAAATGTTGAGAGAAACTGATTGCAGTCCTGTAGACACCGTTTTGTAGGGAACTGTAGAGTTCAACTAGGAAAAGAGAAAAGCAGAGATTCTAGGGTAAGCATGAAGGGAAAAACAGGCAGTTATTATATAATAATGCATTCAGTAAAGTTTGGTGGGGGGGTAAAGTAGCATACTTCAGAATGAACTAAGATTTATAGCTAAGGAACCTAAGCAAGAGAGCAATGCAGTAAATAAACACTTGCCAGATTTCAAAGATATACCAGAAAAACTAAATCAATTATTCACAATTGTACAACTGGAAAATTGCCAGTAAAAGCACTTCAGGTATAGCTAGCCCAAGTTATTCAAGTCATAAAAGCACTTCTTCAATGTGTGTGTGCAATTTAAACATTAAAAAACACATGCAGCAAGGAGGAGCTATGATTATACACTTTCTCTAGGTACAGGTTCAGTTTAAACACAAATATTACCACAGAAATTCAGTAAAGTCACTAGCTACTTATAGAGCCTCTGAAAAAAATAGAGAAGTCTGTGCAGAATCAGAATTTAGCAGCAGGTCATTCAGTTACACAAAAAACAGTAAAAGATCCATACAATGTGGAAACTTACACTAAGTCACACCAGGTCAGCCGGGGGGGGGGGGGCGGTGGGGAGATAGATGGAAATCCTAAGCACCTAGATTTGAAAATGATGCCTGTACTGAATTGTAGCAGTTTAACCTGTTTGAGGAAAGAGGGGGGTCGGGGAAAAGAGAAGGCAGTGGGAGTGGTTACAAGGAATACCCGGATTGACTCAAGACACCACACCAGAGATAAGTTGAATGTAAGGGCCTAAAATCTGCATTCAACACTGTGTTATTTGCACTCAGTAATTTAATTTTAATGTTACTTGCACTCAGCACTGTAATTTCACTTATGTTTAGCAGGAAAGACAGACCAACAGTATACAATTTTGGGAATTTTTACAAGGGTTACTTGTTCAAATGTCAGGCTATTGCAGTTTACAAGGTTTCCTAAGGTGTCCTAAAACTATAAGGTAAGTATTACAGCTCTTAATGTAAGAGTCAAATTTACTTCAGTTACAGGGGAAGGAGGCAACCACTCAAGTAGAAACAAAGAGCCCTATGGCTGACCAATATGGTGACCTGCTTAATTACAAAGCACTGTAAGTGAAAGCTTAACAAATGCTTTTTGTGTGTGCAACCTACTCTGTTTAAATGTTGAAACTGATTGCAGTCCTGTAGACACCGTTTTGTAGGTAACTGTAGAGTTCAATCTGTTTAAATGTTGAGAGAAACTGATTGCAGTCCTGTAGACACTGTTTTGGAGGAAACTGTACACACACACACCCACACACACACACCCACACACACACACACACACACACACACACACACACACTCACATGCACGCACACACACACACACACACACACACACACACACACACACACACACACGCACGCACGCACGCACACACACACACACACACACACACACACACACACACACACACACATGCGCCAAATAGCCTGGAGTGTGATTAGAACCCCTACTTATCTAGTCTTATTCACTATATATTACAGTACTTATTGGACATGCCACATGTTAAGTTTGTCGTATATGTGATTGCAGGCACAGTACTTGTACATTACACATACTCAGTTTGTGTTGAACAGCATCTGTGGTCTACAGAGTGATATTGTTTCACACTGTTATCTGGATCTAGTATCCCAGCAGTGGGATAACTTGTGTTATCCTAGCTATGTGTGTCCACTTAACAGTATGGCCATATGTGGCTGCTTGCAGTTAGATAGGCAAACCTGTGTGCAGAAACAATGTGCCTTGTCCATACATGTGTTGACATTATACATTACACCACCTTCTCACCTGCATCTCTCTACATGGTGACATCCAGTAGGCACAAGGGTCTGTAGGTAATTGGATTATGTACTGTTGTACTCTTAGTCTGGATCATTTGAACAGTATGAAGGCATGACAGTGCAGATTTACTCACCATTATTAGGGTATGTAGGAAAATACAGATATCCACATGCATATTTATGTAATTAACAGGGATGTATATATAAATGAAACTCTGTGTATGTATGATATGAATATGTGTTATCTAGACATATGGGGATAGTCTTTGTATCATTGTGATAGCGATATATATATATATATATATATATATATATATATATATATATATATATCAGTATATATTTATTTGACACTACATAGTGCTAGACATACTATGTATGTGAGAGACAGAGAGAGAGAGAGAGAGAGAGAGAGAGAGAGTCAGTGACAGACGGATATGTATACATATATGTTTGTATGTATAGACTAATTTATACATAACAGGTCAGTCTGATGACAGAACAACAGAATTGTGCTCATTTTAACTGTTTGGACATGACAAGTGTGACTGTCAGTACTTATAAAGTGACTCCAGACCACACCTACCTGTTCTGCAGTCTAGGATTTTGTGTGTTACAGACTATACCTCTTAACTGTCCTGGGTTTTGCAGAATGTCCAAAGATTTGGCTCATACTTTTGGTGTGTTTCTCATAAGATTTGTGGTTTTCTAGCAAATCATTTGGATGAACTTAGGACTGAAATCACTAAATAGTGACATACTTTTGAGTTTCTGACTTCAAATCCTTCAGAAAAAATGTCTGTTGAAACAAACCCTGTTAGTTTAGCAATTGTTTAAGGTTATGGGAATAGTATTTAACATCTACCCTTATTTGTGGGCCTTTGTCCCCTATTTTTGTTGGGCTTTGATCAGATTGCTTGCACTAAGAGGTTGAGAGGTATGTTACAAATATTGATATCTGTCCCTGTTTCTACAGTACTGCATGTCACTCAATATGTCCATGGCATTTCCCAGCTGTCTGCTAGACTTAATATGTGACTGAGGTTCATAATGTTACACCACACACAGACTGACAGTCTGTGAACACCAACATAATAAGACCTCACATGCAAAAGGTGTGCCTACTTAGAGATTAGAAGCATGAACACCATCACCCATGCCAACTTCCCTTATCCACCAAGCCACACAGGCTGCCAGACAGAGTAGAGTCATTCATCACACAGTCAACAGCATAAATATGTATGTTGTTATTCCTGCATTACATGTGACATATAATGTGTGATCAAGTTCTATGTTACAGTCCTGAGATTGGACTGCTGATATACCATTGATGACGTACTGTTAAAGCAGTTATATGGGGACACTGCTGTGTTGCAGGTGGTGGAACAACAGCACATGATCTGCTAGGATAGACAGTAGTCAAAATATCATGTGACCCCACTGTTTAATATCTTCCTTGACTGATGTAGTGAATATTCACATCATGAGACCTAGTGATTATTAAGAAACACATACTATTGGATGTGGTATCTGTAGTCCTATGTGGATGTTATTTCTGTCAACATAGCCCACTATATTTCCTTGCATTAATGCAGTAGATCTATACATATGATACCATATTACAGTAATCCTTACAAGTAGTGTGTAGGTTAGAGACCTACCTTGAGAATGCAGCATGACTGTAGTTCAGGGCTGACTCTGTGTGATGTAAGCAGTACACAGCCAATACATGGATAGGTGCAGGTTGTGTGAGTTGACTGGCATCAACAATTATAGTAAGTGTTTGTGAGTAGGAGTAAAGTGTCAGTCCCTAGGGCTGTAGATTGTCAGTGAATGTACTATGCATTGTCTCTTAGCTAAAGCCAGGGCATACTGGGCATGCCTACATCCGCCTAAGATTGACAACATTAGAGGGTTCCTCCTCCGAGTCCTCCTGTCACTGTGGCTGTGGTGACTCAGGCACTGGTGGGGGGCTGTGTATCCCTTCCCTTTGCTGATCGTGCTGCAGCTGTTTCCACAGGATCATGTTGTGTAGCATAACATATACTGTGAACATATGTGCACATGTGGCTGGAGAGTACTGCAGGGCTTCACCAGATATATCGAGGCACCAAAACTGTGACTTCAGAAGTCTTAACACATGGTCTGTAATGTTCCTAGTTTGTGCATGTGCCTTATTATTGCATTCTTCAGTGGGTGGGTGTATATTTCTGATGAGTGTCATCTTCCACTTTTCCAATGTGCAGCCAGCATCCCCCAGTAAATGACTGTGTGGGATGTCCCACCTAGAAAACTTCTGGTACAGCTGTGATACATGCCAGATATGGGAGTCCTGCTAATTATCAAGATTGCCAGGGCACACAATCATGATAATGCCCTGTGCATTGCACACGACCTGGCAGTTGATGGAGTGGTACCCCTTGCAGTTGATGCAGATTCTACCGTCCTCACCAGGTGGTGACTTGATGTGTACATGAGTGCAATCTATGGCACCCAGTACCTCAGGGTAACGTGCTACATGGTAGACATGTTGCATATTGCTGGCCCTCACCTCAGGGATGAGGGGAAAAGAAATGTGCTCACTGGCATGTGGTAGCATGGCATTCAGGAACTGATGGGGTACCCTGGAAACAGATGTCTGTGAGACCCCCATAATGTCCCCAGTTGGAATTTGGAAAGTACCTGTAGCTAGTATCCTAAGGGCTACACAGACCTTTGTTTCCATTGGGATGGGTTCCTCTCTGTTGGCTCTGGGTCTGAGTTGATGGTGGCAGCACTCGGTGAGTTCTTGTAGTATGTCCCTGTCCACCCTGTAGCTCTCTACAATCTCCAGCTCATTTAGCTTCTGGAAAGTTACTCTGGGCCTGAACAATCTTTTCCTTCCCTGTCTAGGCCTATTGTCAGCAGCAGCAACATTGACTTAGGCATATAGTACACACAGATGCAGCAGACCTGCAGCAACCCCTAGCATTCTCTCAGTTAAAATTCCCAAGTCTGTACTCCAATGGTGCAGAGTATGGGGGAAAGTAAGATTGTGGGGTGTATGCATACTTTATAGTGCTCTGCTGTAAATGCTGACTATGTGATTGGCTACCTATGATACATTTCACCTACCTGGTATATCATTAACATCATTTAATATGTCACTGGCTTTTAGATACAATCAGCACTGTGACGCACCTTGCAAACATGCGCCCTGTAGGTAAACAAACATTAGCCATCAGTGTACACACACACACACACACACACACACACACACACACACACACACACACACACACACACACACACACACACACACACACACTTCCAAGATCAGCATGGTGGCACACTATACAAACATGCCTAAACTCGCTCCCTTTAGCTAAACAAATTTTAGAAGTGAGTGCACACACACACACACACACACACACACACACACACACACACACACACATTTCCATGATCAGCATGGCAGCACACTATGCAAACATGCTTAAACTCGTTCCCTTTAGCTAAACAAATTTTAGAAGTGAGTGCACACACACATACACACACACACACACACACACACACACCTACACCCTTGCAGGGATATGCTCAGCAATGAGACATGCAATGCAAACAGGCTGAAATAAGCTTAGATGTTATGGGACACACCCTCTCCTAATGTCAGCTACCTCCTCTGTAAACAAGAACATGTTTCTCTCCCTACATGAAAGGGATATGTGGACACAATTTCCACTTTGTGCTATTCAATAACTCCACCTCATTTGCATAGGGATCTGTGCTCACAGCCTGGCAACTGCATACTTCAAAGCCCTACCACATTAGCAACAGCACCATTGCACCATTGCAGATACTCCATGCAAGGTCCTGTAATACATTTCTTTCTCATAATAGTAATTTTTTTTTTCAATTTTTTTTTTAATAATACATGTTTGTACACTGCAGTGTGCTGCGCAAATATGCTCAGATAATTAAAAGATACATTTAATTTAACTTATTTCCTTTAATTTGTCAGACACACAGAGGATAGTTTTGCTCATATTTGTATGTGCTATGCCATTTATGTCCCTCTATCTACATTTGTACAGCCCCTGTTGTCTACAGGAATTTTTCTGTGTGTACACTATAGACACTGACATGAGGTCTGCAAGGCTGCCTATCTGTTTCATGTATCACTCTGCCTGCCTTGTTTGCATGAGATTCACCTGCTTTTGAGGTGATTTGTATGCCATGGAAGTTTCTGTGTTGGCGAGCTCGTGCGATCCACTCAGCAGCACTTACTGAATCTAAAAATGTTTGCAGCCATGTAAGCAGTGTGCCAGGATGCCAACACAGGAAAAAAAAATGCGTAGGCTTTATTAATTTCCCCCAAAGTCTAGTCACAGACTGAACATAATTTTTAACTGAATATTATGGCAAAAGAACATTGTTTTATTTTATATAGTAACAATTATCAGTGATAAAAAATAAATGTCATTAAAACATTCTCTTTGAGTAAGAAATTGATAATTTTATTATGTTGAAAAACAATTACTGGGATTCTTGAAGGCTCCATGAAAGAATAAGTCTATTCTTGCATGGAGTGGATCATGCCCATGCAGCACAGCAGCGCACCTTGCATATTCATGAAGGCACACTGCTGTATAACCTGCATGGGCACAATGCATGAACGAGTGCAGGGGTGTGTCTGAACAGATCTCATGCAATAAACATTCCCCCTGCACTCAGAAAGTGCCATGCAGCACTTTGAAAACAAAAACATTGTCTGCGGACAATGTTAGCATATCTCCCAACTAAACATATATTCACAGAATGTCCAGATCTGTGCCTCATATGTTAGGTGTGTTCCTCCTACTGCCCTGGGAAAGAGCTGAGGCTAAAGCCATTAAATAATGACAAACACTTGAGTCTAAGACTCCATATCCTTCAAATAAGTAATGCAATGTAAAACCTATTATTCTATCAACTTTCTAAGTTTGTAAGAGCAATATTTAAAATCTGTAACTTTTTGTCCCCCCATCATGTTAGGCTTTGTCCAGATTTTATGCTCTAAGAGGTGGAGAGCTATGACTGTTAGCTATGTGAATATCCCTAAACTAAGAAAAATAAAACAAATATTTTTTTTCCCGTCCCCACTAAAGTTTAAGTGTAGCTGAGCTGGTCTGCGTGTCATGCAGCTGTGTCCAGCATAGCTTAAACATCCGAATGAGCTAAATTGAAATATACAGCCAAAATACCCAAAGTGAGATAGTGTAGTGGTTAGAGCTTTCACCTCGCATACAGTCATTCATTGTTTAAGTCCCAATGCAATCCATTCATTTTTAGAAGTGAAAGCAACACTAAAATTATTTTTTTATAAATAGGTAGTAAATAATATATATTTGTTGAACAAGGCTGTGTAGCAGGTCCAAATTTGAGGTGCCAGTGTAGCAAAGATGTGAAACCCTCATATAAACATGTGTCCCATACTGTATAGCAACACAAGAATATAATGTAAGGAAAGCACATAGGGGGTTGTTATGGAAGGCAAACATACATATCACAATATGTCAATAAGGAGGAATCAACCCACTGTCCTGATAGTCCCATAAAATGAAAGCTAACCAACACGAAATTGCACTCAGCTATGCTTAGCTGGTGTAAGCATTGCTTAAATTTAACTGCTTAGCATAATTAGCATAGCTAAATGGATTTGCACACAGGTAAGCAGTGGTTAGCATCTACCCCTTTAAGCAATGCTTATCTTAGCTAAGTAGGTTTGCCCGTCGCTTAGCTTAGCTCAGCATATACAAAATCTTCCAATCACGGTAAAGGGTGGGAAATCAGCCCTATTTAAACCTTGTAGGTGGGAATACAACCATAACCAGTTGTAGCTGACTACTGCAGGCACTATGGTTGGTGTTGGTGACGGTGTGCACTTTTGCCCGCATCGTTGTGACATTCAGGAGTCCAGAGTCATGGTTGGACTCCTTGTAAAAGACCATGAAGGGAGACTGCTGCAGGACTAGCACCATGGCTCCCAATACAAAGTGGAGGCCTGGGACCATCTCAGATGTGACCTCACCAGTGCTACTGGTATCCCTTGGACTGGTGAGCAGGTCCAGCACCATTATACTGACCAGAAGCATATGAAGAGGGCTCTCTTTGACCAGTGGATCCAAGATGCACAGGCTCAGAATGTCCCTGAAATGTGTCAATATCAGTATCAATTAGTGTTCTGCAAAGTCCAGCTTGAGTATGTAATCAATAGGTATGCATAAATGTTTATCTCCCATACAGCTGCAGATGAGAGGGCTGCAAATATTGACACACATGCCAGCAGGCTGCTAAGGCTGCACCGGGAGGCTGGTGAGTAAATATCTAAATTGCAATATTATGGGTAAATAAAGAGAAAGTATTAGATTGTCAACAACTAGTTGGTAAACTGTGTACTGTGTGAAATGAATAAAGGACTGTTATTAGGTGACTAAAAGTCTCTGTAACATTGAATAAAAATAAAACCCCCAGTCTCTTGTGTTTACTTTGTCATGTTGTGGTAGGAGTATAAATGTGTACAAGTTCTGCATAGTTATGTGTTTCTGGTAGAAAATAACTGTTTTATGCAACTATTGCTGAAAACTTAACACATATCTGTTGTCTAAAAATTGCAGTACAATTGTCATTACCTAGGGTATTTGTCTAACTACAAGGTCAGATTGTGCAAACCAGAGAGTACTAGTGAGAAAAAAGTCAAGCATAAGTCAGCAGCTCCACAGTAGCTCATTGTGATGAAGCACAACTGTGGTGTACCCCTTTGCACAAACAGGCACGGTTTGAATCCTGGCAGTGGTAGTACGCTGAATGCATATTGTCAAACAAGAATATGTGAATATTTGTATAAATAGTCAAGTAGTATTAACATAAATCACCTCCACATGTCTGTGAGGTAAGGAAATGTTTGTACACTCTCTGTTCAAAATATCCAGTGTCCAACCCCAAGGCTGCAAATGACAGCAAGATAAGTGCATACACCAAGCACTTTGTTCTAATAAATGTCCAAGTGTCAAGCTGTCACAGCTAATGGTCACTGCTGATAATAACCAGAGAGACAGATAAAAACCCCAGTGGAGTATGTCAGTACCACACCCCCCAAGCATGAGTGCCAGGCACTCCTGTCAGTGTCACATATGTAATTGTGAAAATGTGAATATGTCTAGAAACAGTCAGGTAGTGTTAACACATATTTCTTCAACAGGTCTGCCAGGTAAGGAAATTAGCTGTAAGAAGGCTTAATCAATATAATGAGTACAACAATCCCACTGTCCATCCACAGGCCATAGGTAGATATAAAGTGAGGTCAGCCATGGAGAGTAATGAATAGTGAAATGATATGTACAGTTGTTGAAAATTGAAGCCTAGACAGTTGTTAATTGACTTCTCTCCCCCCGACCCTATCTGCACCAATACTTCATACACATTAAATGGGTATGTTCATCTCCAAACCTACTGTTGGGACATGGGTCTTATAGAAATATTGAACCATTTCAATTTTAATGTTCTGTGTTCAAATACTATCATTAGTGGCCTGTTGCAATCAATGTAATTTGTATGATGTTGTAATGGCTACTGTGTGTCCATATATGCATGTATTCTGTTTGTTATGCATCTGTTTCAATTCTGTTTTATGGGGCCAATTGGAACACCCACGCATGCTGTTATAACTAATCCTGAAATGTGTTGCTCTTGACTAACCACCATATTTTTTAAACTGAAACCCTATAGCATGTCTGGGAAGGCAGATCTCGGTGGATCACCTGTCCCACCTCATCTGGCCATGGCACCAGGCCCCAGGACATCTGGGACCCAACCCAGGCCTCCCTCTTCCATTGGTCCTACACCACCTTTGGGTGGAACTGCCTCAGGGGATAGGGCACGGCCCCCACCCTGGCAGTGGGCATTGAGAGGAGACCATCACCCGCAGTCAGGTCTGAGGATTGGTGCACAGCATCCTCCTTTCAGAGTACGATGATCAGCTGGGCTGCCTGGTGCATCTTGAGGGTCAGCCCTCCCCTCCTGTGCAGCCCCCCAGCATAGCCACCTTCAGGGCTGTGAATGTGCAGTGGTGACTGCCCATGGGTGGGTACCCTACTCCCACTGTAACCATATGGGGGCTCATGTGTGTCTGATTCCCAACCACCCTCCCCATCCAAGGTGTTTACCACTCACGTGTTGTATACTGCCATTGTCAGCTGTCTTGTCTGTCTTGTCTGTCTTCCCACCCAACTTACCTCCCCAAATGTACCTACTATCCTTCCCCAACATCCCACTCTCACCTTATTAAAAAAAGGGCACTCTTCCCCCCCCCAAAAAGTCACCCCATACATAGCTGTCCATTTTGCACGTGTCCACTGGACACATGTAATCTGGTGTAATTGGCTTAACAACATATTACTGTTGTCCTCACCCCTGTCTCAGGTGTTTGTGTGTCCATATTCACCTCTAAATTCTGTACAAATGCACAGCTGTTGCTGTATCAGAAATGGACAGCTATGGACCTTCCCTACACCTGTCCTGCACACCATAGCTATCTTTCATATAGTTTTTCCCTCTGTCTGCCCCTTTTTTTCACCACTGTCCTATCACCTATTTTTTCTTTTCCTTTAAAGAAATTAGTATAGGGGTACGTGGGAGTAAGTGAGTTTGCATGATGCTAAGTGATGCCTACACAGATTAAGCAATTTCCCATTTAACCATGTGTTGGCATTGCTTACCATCGCGCAAACCCATGCAAACCTGCTTACAAATGCTTAAAACTGCCTTAATCACCCTATCTCCATCAACCACTGTTCTGCCCCAGCAACAAACTAATCTGCCCTGCCACGTCTTGAACCCAGGACCCTGTACACCATAGTCCGGGCAATGTATCACTACACCATCTAAGGTGTAATAATGAATGCTGCTTTTTCAAATATATCAATCAGTACAGATATAGAATACTAGGGAACAAACACTGTGGAATCAGTCATGTTTAGTATATATAAATATACACATATAGATGTGTATGGTTATAGATAAATATGAAAACGCAGATACATCATATATATAGAGCTATACATATAAAACAAATACACATACAATATATACATATATATATATATATATATATATATATATATATATATATATATATATATATATAAGTTCATAACATGTAGTGGAGTCACACCCAGCAACATACCGCTCCACCTCTTAATGTGCAAGAATTCTGGACAAAGGCTGTCAAAATGGGGGGGGGGGGACGGGCCAAGACCAGGGACATAATGTATGTACTGCAGTTATAAATGTAGAATGTTGCTACAGTAACAGGGTTTGTGTCAGCATACATGTTCGGAAGGATGTGAGTTCTGAAACTGAAATGCATGTCATCATTTACTGACAGAATTCCTCACATCATCACAGTGATTTACCACATAAATGAAAATAATGATTCTGTGGAACAGACCAGAAATATGAGCAATAAACCCAGACATTCTGAAACAATCTGGCCAGTTGAGAGGTAAGTGCAACAAATCTGGACCAGGCCTGACAAGGGGTGGGGGGTGGGTAAAGCCATGAAACTGGGAATATATCCCAAATACTGGAGTAGACAAGGTAGCACAGTTGCTGCAGTAACACCTTCCTGTCTGTTGTAACATATATTGACTGAAATAGCCCAAGTCCAAAACCAAATTACTCCCCACTAGATACTGATATAAATCTTCACATCATCCCACTGATGTGTCAGAAATACACAACACTTATAGGGGCCAGGCAACAGTACCTCTGATAAATATCTGGACATAACATCACAGTAGGGAAACTACAGTGAGCTGCTAGGCATGTCACCAAGCACTGCCTAAACTACAGGCAGACTGACACAACACTAACCCAATTTTGCTATGAGGGAATACACATGTAATTGAAAATATAATAGGGAGTACAGGGACGTAACAGCACTGACAGACACCAGTGTGAAAGTGCATACTCATAGCCAATCTCACCACATTCAAAGTGACATACTGGTAAGCTGCATGAACAGTAGTGTATGTTGATTGTGTGAACAAAATCATCAGCATGTTTGCCACTCACACGCTACCATTGCATATACTGGCCAAATTCACAGTGTAGTCTGACACCTGACTGTGGTATGGGACATGTGTCAGTCTGCCCCTACAAACATAAACAGCTGATAGAGCACCAGAAAATGGAGCAGCATGCAAAGTCAGATAAAAAGACCCATAACACTTACATCTACTCCCCTCCCTACACAGGCCAAATAGCACATTCTCAATACACTTCTACACAATCCTGACAGTCTGTCAACAATTGCAGGAAATACACAGTCCTCTCAACTGTAGGGAGTCATACAGAACATCCAGGCTTTGTCCTCATATATAAGGCTTTCTAAACATAACATGTCTGGCAGTCTGATACATCACTGGGATGATATCAGGAATGAAGTCACTATAAAATTATATACTATACCTATCTACTTCTTACTTCATGACATCTGCACAATACCTGACATACTTGGGGGCAGAGGCCCAAACACAGGGGCATTAATTAACATATTGCTGTTATAAACTGAGAGAGTTGCTGGTGTAACAGGGTTGTTGTACCATATCTGTTCTGAGGATCTGAAGTCAGAAAAACACATGGATGTTACCATTTACTGACTGCAATCCTCAGAGTATGCTACTGAATTTCCAAGGCTAAACAATTTTTGAGTAACACACTAAATATAAAGAGTCCAAACTGTGGTCAGCCTGTGTACAGCCCTACAGTTGAGAGTTATGTCAACCACATAACACTATCAGACTTAAATTTATGTAGAGCAGCTATATCCACACAAACCCTGTCAAACTAGCATTACTTCAACTGTATAACACTAATACTTACATTATGTTGCCATGTCTGGAACATTCTCCATCAGTTTGTTGGGCTGTCTCCACAGTGTTTGTTGTAAGAGGTATTTCAAACTACCCTCTGTTATGCTGTTTGTCACACACCTTCATGAAGTCCTCCTCACAGGCAAGGAAAAGGGGCAATACCCACATGCAGTACTCAGTTATAGGAGTGTGTTTCCATGCTACTGGGTATGAGAATGATACCACAGCTACATGCAATTAGCAAGTGGGGGACTCCAATTGGTGCACCGGCCATCAGCTGCACATGAAAGTTACCTATAAAAGGCAAGCTGCTGCCTATACAAAACAGATGTATATCCTACATCTGTCTCAGAGCGAGCAAAAGAGAGACAAATAAACAAACAGACAGACAGACACACACACTGAAACTGATGGATTATACCAACTGAACCAAAAAAAAACAGGTATGTCAAACAGTTAAGCATGTAATGGAATGTAGTACAGGGCATGCAAGCATGGAAAATAGGAAGTTCAAACAATATTATGTCTCAACAACACATGCTGTACTGATATATTGCTGAGCAGAACCTATGGTCATAGCATCTGTGTCTGTCTGCATTGACATAGAACACAGCTCAGGGCCCTGAGTCATACCTGGAAAGGATGGTTCGCATGTAACCACTACTGGAGTTTGTATTGTACAATATGACTGTGACACTGCTAGGCCAGCTGCTGGGATGCCACAGATATCCATATGTTAATTGTCAATACAAGTATGGTATACATGTTTGTCTCAGACATGTGATGGACCTATACAAGGCATTTGCATACTGAAATACTGTTGTAGCTGTGTGTGTTAAACTGCATGTGATATACTGAACTCATACCATTCAACTGTCCAATGTTATGCACGCTGACCATATGTGCGCCTCATATTTGTAGTTATGTCATCAAGAGTTGTGTTATGTCTGAAAATTAATTGTAAACCTGTGAAGATTGACATTATAACATCACCTCCCCTTTCTGTTGGCTGTAACCATTAGTGGTAGCCACAGCAGATCATCTCTCTCTATGTCTTCCAGTCCTCTGCATCTTACTGTGTCACACCAACCACCTGCATGTCCACTATCACCACATACATACACGTTATCTCAGGCCTCTCTTGCTTCCTCTTACCTGGAAGCCTCATCCTTTCCCAAATATACTCAGCATACTTCCTCATCATATGTCCAAACCAACATAATCCTGCCACTCTCTGGCTTTGTCCCCAAGTTGTCCAACTTGGGGTGACCCCCTAACATACATATTCCTAATCCTGTCCACTCTCATCACACTCAGTGCAAATCTTAACATCATTAACTCTGATGCATCCAGCTCTGACTTGTGCCTTTTTTTTTTTTTGCAATGCCAATATCTCCAACCCATATAAAATAGCTGGTCTTACAACCCTCTTGTAGACCTTTCCTATCACTCTTAATGGTACTCATCTGTCAATCTGTCACAAATCACTTCTGACACTCTTCACCACCACCCACATCCTGCCTGTACTCTTGACTTCACCTCTCTCCCACACTCGCTGTTACTCTGAACTGTTGTTCCCAAGTATTTACACCTATCCACCTTTGCAAACTGTACTTCCTGCATCCTCACCATTTCTAGGTCCTCCATCCCATTCACACACATATATTCTCTTTTAGTTCTGCTGACCATCATTTTTCCCCTCTCTAGATCATACCTCCACCTCTCCAGGGTCTCCTCAACCTGTTCCCTATTCTCATTACAGACCACAATGTCATCTGCAAACAGCACAGCCTACAGGAACTCCTGTCTGATCATGTCTGTCAACCTGCCCATTGCCACTGCAAATAAGATAGGGCTCATAGCTGATTGCTGATGTAATCCCACCTCCATCTTAAATGCACCTGTCACTCCCAATGCAGAACACACCACTGTCATACTAGCCTTGTACATATCCTGTAGCATTCTTACAGATTCCTCCACCACTCCTGACCTCCTCATACAATACCACAACTCGTCTCTAGGCATCCTGTCATATGCTGTCTCTATGTCCACAAAGACACAACGCAGCTACTTCTGACTGTCTCTGTATGTCTCCACACTCTCAGAGCAAGCATTGCATCTGTACTGCTCTTTCCTGGCATGAAACCATATTGCTGATCAGTAATCCTCACCGCTCTTCTTAAACTAGCTTCCTCTACCCTTTACCATTACCTCATGCTGTGACTGATCAGTGTTATCCCTCTGTAAGTCACTATAAAATGATATACTATCCCTCTCATAATCAGTACACAAACACATTTTATCCACTCCTCATGCATCCTCTCACTTTCCAAGATTACAGTAAACAATCTGGTTAAAACACCACTGCCATTTGTCCAAAACACCTCCATGCTTCCACAAATATGTCATCTGGACCAATAGCCTTTCCATTCTTAAACCTCTTCATTGCTATCCTTACTGCCTCCTTGATAATCTGTTGCACATCCTGATTCACGATATCCACATCATTCAACCTTCTCTCTCTCTCATTCTCTTCATTCAACAGCCAAAAAAGTACTGTTTCCACCCACTCAACACACTTGCCTCGCTTGTGAGTACACTTCCACCATTATCCTTGAACAGCCTTATTTGCTGCACATCCTTCAAAGCTATGTGCCTCTGTCTAGCCAATTGGTACAGGTCCTATTCTCCATGCCAGGTGTCCAACCTTACATACAACCCTTCAGATGCCCCATCCTCAGCTATTGCCACCACTGTCTTTGCCATGCACCCCATTTCCCTATACACCTGTCTATTTTCTTCATCTGTCTGACAGTCCCACTACTCATTGACCAACCTCTTTTGCTGTATACTCCCCTGTACTTCCTCATGCCACCACCAGGTCTCCTTGTCCTTCTTCCTCTGTGCAGATGTCACACCAAGCCCCATTCTACTCATCTCCCTTACAAGCTGGGATGTAGTTACCCATATATTTGCTAATCCTTCACTGCTACCCACTGCCTGTCTTAACTTTTCCCTTAACTTAACCTTGCAATTACCCTTTCTCAGCATCCGCCATTTCATGCGTGGTGCTTCCTTTACACTCCTCCCCCTATTCTTGATCACCAATGTCATCCCACTGACCAACATTCCATGCTGCCTAACTACACTTTCCCTTGTCATCACTTTTCAGTTACCAATCCCCTTCAAACATGCTCAGCTGCATAGGAGAAAATCAACCTGTGTGAATCTTCCTCCACTCTTGTATGTCACCCTATGCCCTTCGGTCTTGTAAAACTACATATTCATCACAGCCATGTCCATCCTCTTTAGCAAACTCCACCACCATCTCACCTTCTGCATTCATTTGCTTAACACCATACCTTCCCATCACTTCTGCATCCCCTTGTCCCCTTCACCAACATGCCCACTGAAATCTGCTCCAATCATCACTCTCTCACCCTTGGGTACACTCATCACTTAATCCAACCACACCAAAGTATGTCTGTCTCATCTATCACACACGCAATTAGCGGAGCATATGCACTAACACCTGTCATCATTACAACATCAATTCCCAGCCTCCTAAACATCCCTCTACCCGACACTCTTAATACCTCCAGAAACACTCTTGGCATAATGTCCCTTCAGGTTAACTCCTACACCAGTTCCCCTCCCATACACACCATGATAGAACTATTTGTACCCAACTCTGATGCAAACAGCTGTAGACCCCTTCTATCTGGTCTCTGGCATACACAATATATCAACTTTTCCTCTGACCATCATATCAGCTAGCTCTGTCCCCATACCAGTCATACTCATAACATTAACAGTTCCTGCCACACTCCTAGCTTTTTTCATCTCTGCCTGCCATATGAGCATCAGACATCCTCCAAGGTATGTCTGTGAAAGCAAAGGCTACTGCACTCAAATTACATATGTGTGTTACAGCAATATGAAGAAAGTGTCACTAATTTTGGCCCATAGTCCACTATGTATGTGCCATGACCTCCAGAGATGTCCTGCCCTAACAGGTTAACATGACTGACTGAGCAGCAAGACTGTAATTACAGTGTGCCATACTGACATAGAACAGAAATGTATAGCAGGTATTACCTGTGCATATATATGTATGGGTAGATGTACCTGGCTGCCTCATAACAACTGACATGGGATGCAAAACATCAGGTAAATAAGCTGTACACATTGTACACATGTGTAAGCTTAGTTTCTGTGCATCCAACAGAGATACACATCTACACTTACTGATTGTGACATTGCCCTGACGCAGACATGGGTAGTATAATAAGCATGACTACCAAGTTGAAATTGTAGAGGTGGCCAACTGTGTTCTGACCTTGCGTCCATGCCTACTACAAACAGATATATGACCACCCAGATAGCTGTATGGCCTCAGCAATACCATACTTGTAAAACCTATCTCCACTAAAGTAGAGTAAACACCTTTGCTGGACAGCAGCAATGCAAAAAGCACATAATGTTATGCTATATTGGCTGTACAGGGCATAGTAGGAGAAGGCACCAACTGGGCAGCATGTAAACCTTTTATTCTGAATGAGCATATAGGTCACAGGTGGATTACTGTAAGGTTAACTATGAGTACAAATTGAACACATCCACTAAGGGCAATCACAAGGCCATCTTCACATATGTCTGCAGTCTCAGAGGCAACAACCCTAACCACCCTGTAAGGGTGGTCAATCACTGCTCATACACACACAATATAGCTACAGCCAACCTGCTGCAGACAGGTTTAGGGCAAACATCACCCCCCCTGACTCACCATCAGTATAGGTGGATATGCACAGCACACACACACTCTCCCCTCATCATCATGGATCAGGTGCAAACTGCCTAATCAAAGTTATAAAAGCAAGTCCCCTTGGGGCCTGATAATATTCCTGTCTGCATCCTACATGAACCCAGGCATATGCATCCAGCTAAATTACACACTGTATTCAAGTAAAGCCTGAGCACCACTGACATCCCATCTGCAAGGACCATGGCCACTGTCATCCCTATACACAAACGTGAATGATGAATGGTGGTTTATGGAATGCACTGGCCCTCATTGGGGGGAACATGACACATCAGGACCAGGAGTACAATGCATGTTCATACAGTGCTGCCAGGTACAGGGGTATGATGTGTTTGTAAGTGGTAGCTAATGATAGTCCATATTCATGTGCTGGCTCTGTAAAGAATTCTGGACAATGTCTGAGGTCCTGTGATGCGTTTTCCTGTTTATGTCTTCCAGTTGCCATGCAGTGGCAACCATGTTACACCGATGTGGAGACAGCAGCCATCAAAGAAGTTGTAATCTTAAACTATGCCATCCTTTCTGGCTGTAGCTGGCAAAATCTGCGGGAGCAGACTGCCCTGTGGGATGAGATCATCCACAGAGTAAACATCTTGGGCCACCATGCATGCACATATGATCAGGTCAGGCATAGAGCAACTGACCTGATACATCTTGCATGGCAAAGGGCTGTTGCTGTAGTGAGAGACTGTACTGCTACCGGAGGGGGCCAGCCACACAGGCCCCACTTACAGTGACAGAGGAGCTCCTTGCCAACCTTGGGGTAGCCCCCACACAACCTCAAACATGGGAAACAGCAGTCATGGAGGTTGGTTGGAGGTTGGTTGCACTCAGGCAATAGGCAAGGAGCATCCAGGTAAGGCCAAAGTGCAGATCAGTGTAATGAGGTAGCATTTAAACTGTCTTCTATGGAGTCCCTAGATGTATATGTCAGTGCAAAATGGATTAGTGGGTGGGGTTTAGTAATGCACACAAGTGCACATCTATGGTGAAGGACAGCAAATTGTGTAATATCATAGTGTGTACTGTACCTGTGCAGAAATGTAGCATTCATCTTGTACCAATGACTAATGTGAATCTGCTGACAATACCTCTCCCTCACAACTACATAGGTCCCTCTGGTCTGTACATGGGACTGCAGCCTGAAGCTGGTTCATAGGTTCATAGGTAGATACTAGGCTATCTGCCCTAGGGCATTTATAAGCCTAGCCAGAGTGTATTTGGCTTCCGCCTCCCTATTAGATTAGCCTACTGTGCCTCTGTCTAGCAGGGACACAGAAGAGATCCCAGGGGTGAATTTGCAATTTCCCATCCACACGTCCAGATTTCACTTGAAGATGGTCAGCGAGGGGCTAAGTATGGGATTTTCCTGATGTGGCTCACCAGTACTCTAGGCATACTAATGTTAATGCATGTGACCATGCACACAACTGTTACACTCGGTGATTTGGCAATATCTGCATGTTCACTTGTGGTGGTGTTTACTGCATTGCATTACAGTGGTTATCACAGGGGTCTATTTTCAGGAGATGTCACATATCTGTACCATATATCACAACCTGTCATTGCAGGACATCTGGACTAAGACTGACAAAATGGGGGGACAAAGGCTCAGAACTAGGGTTATATTGTATAAATTAATGGTATACAGTGCATATAAATAGTGTAGACACCTGTTAGAATGCCAGATATTTGTGATATACAAATATGAGAGCACAATAGACAAGTTCAAAATACTTCCAACCTTTCATGTGCCCTATAACCTGTACAATTCAATTGTAAAGCAAACAAATCTGTTAGGAGAACAATAATAACACATAACAATAGTACAACAACCTAGATGCATATGTGTGCACAGGATGAAGCTACTACTGTGTTGAGGTAGCTTTCAATATAACTACACCAGTAAATCTTATTGGGCACACACCTGCCATCAATTACAGAGACTCTTGATTAACAGCAAATAACGGTCAGCTGTCCTACCAGAATTATCGTAACATATACCCAGCTGCCTGCTACTGCAACAGCCATGGTTTGCATAGAGCTGACAAAGCTGCTAAGGGACCATATGTCTGAGATGTATCAGCCTGGAGAAGGGTATCAAAACATTTCCACAGCATTGCACATACCATGGAACACAGTGCAGACAGTCATCAAAAGGTGGTGAAAATATGGGGTTACAATGACATTGTGAAGGAGTGGACATCCCACCAAATTCTATGAGAATACAAGACCAAAGCTGGCCAGGGAGACTGCCAGGAACCCTACAGCAGCAGTGAAGGAGTACCAGGAATCTCCAAGTACTGGGCATGTATTACATGTCACAACAGTCTTCCATGGTCTCCATATGTCCTGCCTATAGGGTAGGGTTGGAAGACGACAGAAATTCCTCACACCAAACGATATCCAGGCCTGGTGAAAGTCTGAAAACAATACATCAGGTTTCCAAAAAGCAAGTGTAAAAATGTTTTATGGTAATATGGGACCACGGTTGAACTCTTTGGCCCCAATTCTGACAGGTGTGTTTGGTGCAATAACACCACTGCACATCACCACAACATCACCCCCATTTTGAAGCATGGTGATGGCAGTTTCCTGCTTTGGGGTTACTGTTCACAAGCTGGAAGTGGGACTGCAGCCAAGTTAGAGGGGATTATGAACAGTTCCACACACACCGGTCCCTTGTGGCTCTAATCCTTCTGGTGTCTGCCACATAGTTGTGGATGGTGAGCAATTTAACCTTTCCACACAACAATGGCCAAAACTATACATCCAAATCAACAAAAGGATGGCTTCACCAGAACACATGCAATGTTCTGCACTGACCCAGCCAAAGCCCACACCCATGTCCAATAGGATATATGCAGGGTGACCTGAAGAGGGCAGTGCACAGGGGATGCCCTTACAATCTGACATAGTTGGAGGCATTTTACAATAGAGAATGGGCAAACATTGGCAAGTCAAGATGTTGCATGCTGATAGACACCTTCCCAAGAGGACTACATGCTGTGATTAAATCAAAAGGTGCTTTAACAGAGTATTACTTTAAGGGTGTCCACACTTATGCAACCAGCCTATTGTACCTATTTCATTTACCATATGTTACCTCTAACTGATGTGTATGTTCTTCAGTTGGATTGCACAGGTTATATGTCATATAAAATGATGGCAATGTTATGACCTGATTTCTGAGGTCTCATATGATATATCACAAAAACCTGGCACATTAACAGGTGTGTATCCACGTACTATATCCAATGTAAGCGTGGGAAGTTGTTTGAGTAACCTGCTTTGTTTTAACATATATGTACTGCAGGTTATGCAGTCTGCACCTCAAATTAGGAATTAATTAGTGGCACCAATCTACAGATCAACCCAGTAATGTATCAGACAAACACAGGAGTTATGAGAAACAGACCAAACATATGAGCCACAGATGTAGACATTTAGCTAAACCCTGTACAGTTGGGAAGTATATTCTGTATGAGTTGCCATAGTGCTATACAGGTGAACAGCAATAATTTACATGGGTGTAGTGTGTGCTAGGTGAAAGGCCATCACCTACTAATGCCATTCACGTATCCCAGAGGTGTATATTAGTAGTAATGGTAATTGGAAAGGTCTGCACTGCATGATGCTGAGGGTCTGTCCAGAGTGTGTATTTTATTGCTTTACTGTGTGTCGTGAATGCCCCCAGTCGGCTAATGTGAGGTCTGTGTAATGTCTTTGAGGCACCTCACGTGTGTGTGTGTGTGTGTGTGTGTGTGTGTGTGTGTGTGTGTGTGTGTACAAGCAAACCTTTTATTGCCAGTAGTAATTTACATATGTTGTTTTTCCCTCACAGGTGGACATGGTGGCTGTGGTCCCTCCTGTTCTGGTTCTGATGTCAGTGTCTCTGCAGACTCTGACCATGATGATACTCATATTGAGGCATAGGTGGGGTTATCAGGGGCTGAATCTGTGCCATCGGTTGGCACCCCACTATTGTCAACCCCATCCCCACACACAGACACAATGCCCACACATACCCCATCACCAGTGGCCACAGATAATGGACAGTTGGCAGGGGTGGCATGGAACAGGCTACTGTGGTGACTATGGCAAGTGAAGGTGCAGGCTCTAGCCATAGCCAGAGTGCTGGTGAGGTCCCACACAGGAAGATGGGCAGGGGAGTTCAGAGGAGAATTGTAGCCCATCATACCCCTGTTGCAAATGCCACAGCAGCAGTCACCAGATGTATGTTTTGGGCTGTCATGGAGGCACAGGCACGTAATGAACATAACACTAGACATATAAAACGGTCAAGTATGAGCATGCCCTTGGTGTTCGTGGCAATATTTGTGAACTCACTGCAGCCATCTGTGAGCATACTGAGGTCATGGATAGATGGTAGGGGGAAACCTTGGTACTCCTCGACCGTGGAATATCTATGCATGAACATTTGGCAGATGATGACCAGCAGCCACGTGGATGTAGAGCAGCACCATGATCAGCTGAGGGCCTAAGTGGCTGTGCACCACCACGTTCCCATACTGGCAGTACTACCAGCACTACTGAAGGGGATGTGCTGTCCATGCCATAATGCAGCAGGCCATAGGCACGTGATCCTGGCTGGTCCCAACAAGGACGTGGATCCAGCAGGCAGCAGTCACCATCGGGGAGTAGTACTGCATCTGGACTTGGCCCTGGTGGTGCCAATGATACCCTTGGCAGGCCCAGATGTTCTTCATGTTTCACTGTTGCAGCAAACCCCTGTGGATTATCCCAGGTGTGCTAGCCCTTGGCCAGCCTGAATACCAGAGTCAATGTTTTTTTGCATTGGCTGCTGTCACTTGTTGACGGACATCAGGTCATCAATGTTAGAAAGCAAGGCAGCCGACACCATTACATCAGTCTTTCTTGCCGTGGAGCCCATAGTAGAAGCAGTGCACAAGCGCGCCGGTCGGTCTCTACCATAGCTCAAATTACAGCTGAAAACATCTAAAGCTAAGTACCCCATTGGAGATCCCTTTTTCTTGCACTAACCGATGTCTGAAAAGTTAACAATTGTCTCGCCTGTGGAAAGCAGATTCCACACCGAGGCTTCCATTCATACTCGTCACTTGTTTAGGCCCAGACCACGATGAATCTCATTGTTGGTTCTGTGCCCTCTTTAATGTGAGAACCATTCATCGTAGAGCTTTTATTATAGACAGGTATTTTCATCTTCTGTCTTCACATTCTGAAATGGTGTCCATCAGCCAACAATCCATAGACATTCTGAAAAAGCATAGAGATAAAGATAGAGACAGACCACACAAGGCTAAGCTTTCCGACGATGCTACCACTAAGCAGGTAATCGGTTCTCCAGAATTCAGTGATATGCTTTTGCAGCCCCTGATGCCCGACATACCACCTGCTGAGAGGCGATCTGTGCCTGACCGTATAAAGCCATGTCCAACCCGGAACTAATGGACATGCTGCACCTCAGAAAATCAAAATCCCATCGAGCTACCGCCGAGACTTGAACCTCAGCACTGAAATAAATAGGACATGCTGGAGGGACAGATTCATAACCCAAAGGCTCCCTTCACTCTGGAATAAAATCCTAGTCCAGGTTAGGCAGAGTCCCTCATTGACTCTCTTCAAGAGGAATCTTGATGAGTGGATGGGAAATCGTAGGTTTACCCCGGGTATCACTTCTGTGTCACTGTTAGACAAAGGCACAGTATACCAACCTCGAAAAAGGGCATAGCAAAATTAATTTAAAATGGGTGGCGAAAGCCAAACACACTCTGGCTAGGCTTATAAATGCCCTAGGGCAGATAGCCTAGTATGAACCTATGAACCTATGAACCTATATGATATCTATGCAGGCCTCTACCTAGACTCTGTCAGAGTCTGGTATGCCAAAGAAATCTTCTTTGTCTTCCAAGCCTTTGGTTGTCTCTGCCTCGGTTGGGCCCAGAGCCGCGACGCAGGCACTGGCTTCCGAGGATGCCTTTCGTACTACCAATTCTAGACAAAAAAAATGTCTTCTCATCCGACTACTGTTTCTCTCAGACCGATGGATACTCTTAGGCATAGATGCCAGGCCACTCCTAGAAAATCTGCCTCTAGCCACCATCTTACTCCTGCTCCACCACCCCAAGCCCAAATGCTTAAGATGGTGGAGGATCTTATTTCCCTTATCAGGGGTAGTCAGGCCACAATGTCTAAAAGGAAAATACACCTTTCTCCTGAACTAATGACAGATCAGGATTCTGAGGAATCTGATTATTCAAATTTTGAAGAGGAGCAACAACCTCTGACTGCTTGTGAGGATTCAGATACAGAGGACTCCTTTCCTTCTGCCTCCCTACCAGAAGACCTTTCCTTTGAGGAAACCCTTCAGATCCTCAGGGAACATGTCTACTGGGAATCTCAGGACTTCCCTCAGTCTAAGAAAAGACTAAGAGAGTTTCTAGACCTGCCCAGCACAGAACCCAGGTCATCCCCCCTATCATAGAAGTCTTAGATGATGTTTTCCATGAATCCAGCTTAGCCCCTGATGCCCTCCCACCTGCTCCCAGTAAACCTGACAGGTATTACAGAGTACCAGAATCTCACAAATACCTGTACAGAAATCCTGCTGCAGACCTAGAGGTCATTACACAGGGACCTAAAGGAGATAAGGCAAGTTCTGCTAAGAATCCTATTCCTTCTGACAAGAATTCCAGAGCTCTGGACAGATGGGATAAAAAAGAATATAGCTCTGCAACCTTAGCTATCAGAGCACTCAACTGTCAGTTCCATATATTACAATATCAACAACACACTTTGGAAACCCAATTTTGCTATGAGGGAATACACATGTAATTGAAAATATAATAGGGAGTACAGGGACGTAACAGCACTGACAGACACCAGTGTGAAAGTGCATACTCATAGCCAATCTCACCACATTCAAAGTGACATACTGGTAAGCTGCATGAACAGTAGTGTATGTTGATTGTGTGAACAAAATCATCAGCATGTTTGCCACTCACACGCTACCATTGCATATACTGGCCAAATTCACAGTGTAGTCTGACACCTGACTGTGGTATGGGACATGTGTCAGTCTGCCCCTACAAACATAAACAGCTGATAGAGCACCAGAAAATGGAGCAGCATGCAAAGTCAGATAAAAAGACCCATAACACTTACATCTACTCCTCCCTACACAGGCCAAATAGCACATTCTCAATACACTTCTACACAATCCTGACAGTCTGTCAACAATTGCAGGAAATACACAGTCCTCTCAACTGTAGGGAGTCATACAGAACATCCAGGCTTTGTCCTCATATATAAGGCTTTCTAAACATAACATGTCTGGCAGTCTGATACATCACTGGGATGATATCAGGAATGAAGTCACTATAAAATTATATACTATACCTATCTACTTCTTACTTCATGACATCTGCACAATACCTGACATACTTGGGGGCAGAGGCCCAAACACAGGGGCATTAATTAACATATTGCTGTTATAAACTGAGAGAGTTGCTGGTGTAACAGGGTTGTTGTACCATATCTGTTCTGAGGGATCTGAAGTCAGAAAAACACATGGATGTTACCATTTACTGACTGCAATCCTCAGAGTATGCTACTGAATTTCCAAGGCTAAACAATTTTTGAGTAACACACTAAATATAAAGAGTCCAAACTGTGGTCAGCCTGTGTACAGCCCTACAGTTGAGAGTTATGTCAACC
Organism: Protopterus annectens; assembly: GCF_019279795.1. Classification (NCBI taxonomy): domain Eukaryota; kingdom Metazoa; phylum Chordata; order Ceratodontiformes; family Protopteridae; genus Protopterus; species Protopterus annectens. The sequence continues at coordinate 1,906,792,869 of NC_056728.1, forward strand.
ACATAACACTATCAGACTTAAATTTATGTAGAGCAGCTATATCCACACAAACCCTGTCAAACTAGCATTACTTCAACTGTATAACACTAATACTTACATTATGTTGCCATGTCTGGAACATTCTCCATCAGTTTGTTGGGCTGTCTCCACAGTGTTTGTTGTAAGAGGTATTTCAAACTACCCTCTGTTATGCTGTTTGTCACACACCTTCATGAAGTCCTCCTCACAGGCAAGGAAAAGGGGCAATACCCACATGCAGTACTCAGTTATAGGAGTGTGTTTCCATGCTACTGGGTATGAGAATGATACCACAGCTACATGCAATTAGCAAGTGGGGGACTCCAATTGGTGCACCGGCCATCAGCTGCACATGAAAGTTACCTATAAAAGGCAAGCTGCTGCCTATACAAAACAGATGTATATCCTACATCTGTCTCAGAGCGAGCAAAAGAGAGACAAATAAACAAACAGACAGACAGACACACACACTGAAACTGATGGATTATACCAACTGAACCAAAAAAAAACAGGTATGTCAAACAGTTAAGCATGTAATGGAATGTAGTACAGGGCATGCAAGCATGGAAAATAGGAAGTTCAAACAATATTATGTCTCAACAACACATGCTGTACTGATATATTGCTGAGCAGAACCTATGGTCATAGCATCTGTGTCTGTCTGCATTGACATAGAACACAGCTCAGGGCCCTGAGTCATACCTGGAAAGGATGGTTCGCATGTAACCACTACTGGAGTTTGTATTGTACAATATGACTGTGACACTGCTAGGCCAGCTGCTGGGATGCCACAGATATCCATATGTTAATTGTCAATACAAGTATGGTATACATGTTTGTCTCAGACATGTGATGGACCTATACAAGGCATTTGCATACTGAAATACTGTTGTAGCTGTGTGTGTTAAACTGCATGTGATATACTGAACTCATACCATTCAACTGTCCAATGTTATGCACGCTGACCATATGTGCGCCTCATATTTGTAGTTATGTCATCAAGAGTTGTGTTATGTCTGAAAATTAATTGTAAACCTGTGAAGATTGACATTATAACATCACCTCCCCTTTCTGTTGGCTGTAACCATTAGTGGTAGCCACAGCAGATCATCTCTCTCTATGTCTTCCAGTCCTCTGCATCTTACTGTGTCACACCAACCACCTGCATGTCCACTATCACCACATACATACACGTTATCTCAGGCCTCTCTTGCTTCCTCTTACCTGGAAGCCTCATCCTTTCCCAAATATACTCAGCATACTTCCTCATCATATGTCCAAACCAACATAATCCTGCCACTCTCTGGCTTTGTCCCCAAGTTGTCCAACTTGGGGTGACCCCCTAACATACATATTCCTAATCCTGTCCACTCTCATCACACTCAGTGCAAATCTTAACATCATTAACTCTGATGCATCCAGCTCTGACTTGTGCCTTTTTTTTTTTTTTGCAATGCCAATATCTCCAACCCATATAAAATAGCTGGTCTTACAACCCTCTTGTAGACCTTTCCTATCACTCTTAATGGTACTCATCTGTCAATCTGTCACAAATCACTTCTGACACTCTTCACCACCACCCACATCCTGCCTGTACTCTTGACTTCACCTCTCTCCCACACTCGCTGTTACTCTGAACTGTTGTTCCCAAGTATTTACACCTATCCACCTTTGCAAACTGTACTTCCTGCATCCTCACCATTTCTAGGTCCTCCATCCCATTCACACACATATATTCTCTTTTAGTTCTGCTGACCATCATTTTTCCCCTCTCTAGATCATACCTCCACCTCTCCAGGGTCTCCTCAACCTGTTCCCTATTCTCATTACAGACCACAATGTCATCTGCAAACAGCACAGCCTACAGGAACTCCTGTCTGATCATGTCTGTCAACCTGCCCATTGCCACTGCAAATAAGATAGGGCTCATAGCTGATTGCTGATGTAATCCCACCTCCATCTTAAATGCACCTGTCACTCCCAATGCAGAACACACCACTGTCATACTAGCCTTGTACATATCCTGTAGCATTCTTACAGATTCCTCCACCACTCCTGACCTCCTCATACAATACCACAACTCGTCTCTAGGCATCCTGTCATATGCTGTCTCTATGTCCACAAAGACACAACGCAGCTACTTCTGACTGTCTCTGTATGTCTCCACACTCTCAGAGCAAGCATTGCATCTGTACTGCTCTTTCCTGGCATGAAACCATATTGCTGATCAGTAATCCTCACCGCTCTTCTTAAACTAGCTTCCTCTACCCTTTACCATTACCTCATGCTGTGACTGATCAGTGTTATCCCTCTGTAAGTCACTATAAAATGATATACTATCCCTCTCATAATCAGTACACAAACACATTTTATCCACTCCTCATGCATCCTCTCACTTTCCAAGATTACAGTAAACAATCTGGTTAAAACACCACTGCCATTTGTCCAAAACACCTCCATGCTTCCACAAATATGTCATCTGGACCAATAGCCTTTCCATTCTTAAACCTCTTCATTGCTATCCTTACTGCCTCCTTGATAATCTGTTGCACATCCTGATTCACGATATCCACATCATTCAACCTTCTCTCTCTCTCATTCTCTTCATTCAACAGCCAAAAAAGTACTGTTTCCACCCACTCAACACACTTGCCTCGCTTGTGAGTACACTTCCACCATTATCCTTGAACAGCCTTATTTGCTGCACATCCTTCAAAGCTATGTGCCTCTGTCTAGCCAATTGGTACAGGTCCTATTCTCCATGCCAGGTGTCCAACCTTACATACAACCCTTCAGATGCCCCATCCTCAGCTATTGCCACCACTGTCTTTGCCATGCACCCCATTTCCCTATACACCTGTCTATTTTCTTCATCTGTCTGACAGTCCCACTACTCATTGACCAACCTCTTTTGCTGTATACTCCCCTGTACTTCCTCATGCCACCACCAGGTCTCCTTGTCCTTCTTCCTCTGTGCAGATGTCACACCAAGCCCCATTCTACTCATCTCCCTTACAAGCTGGGATGTAGTTACCCATATATTTGCTAATCCTTCACTGCTACCCACTGCCTGTCTTAACTTTTCCCTTAACTTAACCTTGCAATTACCCTTTCTCAGCATCCGCCATTTCATGCGTGGTGCTTCCTTTACACTCCTCCCCCTATTCTTGATCACCAATGTCATCCCACTGACCAACATTCCATGCTGCCTAACTACACTTTCCCTTGTCATCACTTTTCAGTTACCAATCCCCTTCAAACATGCTCAGCTGCATAGGAGAAAATCAACCTGTGTGAATCTTCCTCCACTCTTGTATGTCACCCTATGCCCTTCGGTCTTGTAAAACTACATATTCATCACAGCCATGTCCATCCTCTTTAGCAAACTCCACCACCATCTCACCTTCTGCATTCATTTGCTTAACACCATACCTTCCCATCACTTCTGCATCCCCTTGTCCCCTTCACCAACATGCCCACTGAAATCTGCTCCAATCATCACTCTCTCACCCTTGGGTACACTCATCACTTAATCCAACCACACCAAAGTATGTCTGTCTCATCTATCACACACGCAATTAGCGGAGCATATGCACTAACACCTGTCATCATTACAACATCAATTCCCAGCCTCCTAAACATCCCTCTACCCGACACTCTTAATACCTCCAGAAACACTCTTGGCATAATGTCCCTTCAGGTTAACTCCTACACCAGTTCCCCTCCCATACACACCATGATAGAACTATTTGTACCCAACTCTGATGCAAACAGCTGTAGACCCCTTCTATCTGGTCTCTGGCATACACAATATATCAACTTTTCCTCTGACCATCATATCAGCTAGCTCTGTCCCCATACCAGTCATACTCATAACATTAACAGTTCCTGCCACACTCCTAGCTTTTTCATCTCTGCCTGCCATATGAGCATCAGACATCCTCCAAGGTATGTCTGTGAAAGCAAAGGCTACTGCACTCAAATTACATATGTGTGTTACAGCAATATGAAGAAAGTGTCACTAATTTTGGCCCATAGTCCACTATGTATGTGCCATGACCTCCAGAGATGTCCTGCCCTAACAGGTTAACATGACTGACTGAGCAGCAAGACTGTAATTACAGTGTGCCATACTGACATAGAACAGAAATGTATAGCAGGTATTACCTGTGCATATATATGTATGGGTAGATGTACCTGGCTGCCTCATAACAACTGACATGGGATGCAAAACATCAGGTAAATAAGCTGTACACATTGTACACATGTGTAAGCTTAGTTTCTGTGCATCCAACAGAGATACACATCTACACTTACTGATTGTGACATTGCCCTGACGCAGACATGGGTAGTATAATAAGCATGACTACCAAGTTGAAATTGTAGAGGTGGCCAACTGTGTTCTGACCTTGCGTCCATGCCTACTACAAACAGATATATGACCACCCAGATAGCTGTATGGCCTCAGCAATACCATACTTGTAAAACCTATCTCCACTAAAGTAGAGTAAACACCTTTGCTGGACAGCAGCAATGCAAAAAGCACATAATGTTATGCTATATTGGCTGTACAGGGCATAGTAGGAGAAGGCACCAACTGGGCAGCATGTAAACCTTTTATTCTGAATGAGCATATAGGTCACAGGTGGATTACTGTAAGGTTAACTATGAGTACAAATTGAACACATCCACTAAGGGCAATCACAAGGCCATCTTCACATATGTCTGCAGTCTCAGAGGCAACAACCCTAACCACCCTGTAAGGGTGGTCAATCACTGCTCATACACACACAATATAGCTACAGCCAACCTGCTGCAGACAGGTTTAGGGCAAACATCACCCCCCCTGACTCACCATCAGTATAGGTGGATATGCACAGCACACACACACTCTCCCCTCATCATCATGGATCAGGTGCAAACTGCCTAATCAAAGTTATAAAAGCAAGTCCCCTTGGGGCCTGATAATATTCCGGTCTGCATCCTACATGAACCCAGGCATATGCATCCAGCTAAATTACACACTGTATTCAAGTAAAGCCTGAGCACCACTGACATCCCATCTGCAAGGACCATGGCCACTGTCATCCCTATACACAAACGTGAATGATGAATGGTGGTTTATGGAATGCACTGGCCCTCATTGGGGGGAACATGACACATCAGGACCAGGAGTACAATGCATGTTCATACAGTGCTGTCAGGTACAGGGTATGATGTGTTTGTAAGTGGTAGCTAATGATAGTCCATATTCATGTGCTGGCTCTGTAAAGAATTCTGGACAATGTCTGAGGTCCTGTGATGCGTTTTCCTGTTTATGTCTTCCAGTTGCCATGCAGTGGCAACCATGTTACCGATGTGGAGACAGCAGCCATCAAAGAAGTTGTAATCTTAAACTATGCCATCCTTTCTGGCTGTAGCTGGCAAAATCTGCGGGAGCAGACTGCCCTGTGGGATGAGATCATCCACAGAGTAAACATCTTGGGCCACCATGCATGCACATATGATCAGGTCAGGCATAGAGCAACTGACCTGATACATCTTGCATGGCAAAGGGCTGTTGCTGTAGTGAGAGACTGTACTGCTACCGGAGGGGGCCAGCCACACAGGCCCCACTTACAGTGACAGAGGAGCTCCTTGCCAACCTTGGGGTAGCCCCCACACAACCTCAAACATGGGAAACAGCAGTCATGGAGGTTGGTTGGAGGTTGGTTGCACTCAGGCAATAGGCAAGGAGCATCCAGGTAAGGCCAAAGTGCAGATCAGTGTAATGAGGTAGCATTTAAACTGTCTTCTATGGAGTCCCTAGATGTATATGTCAGTGCAAAATGGATTAGTGGGTGGGGTTTAGTAATGCACACAAGTGCACATCTATGGTGAAGGACAGCAAATTGTGTAATATCATAGTGTGTACTGTACCTGTGCAGAAATGTAGCATTCATCTTGTACCAATGACTAATGTGAATCTGCTGACAATACCTCTCCCTCACAACTACATAGGTCCCTCTGGTCTGTACATGGGACTGCAGCCTGAAGCTGGTTCATAGGTTCATAGGTAGATACTAGGCTATCTGCCCTAGGGCATTTATAAGCCTAGCCAGAGTGTATTTGGCTTCCGCCTCCTATTAGATTAGCCTACTGTGCCTCTGTCTAGCAGGGACACAGAAGAGATCCCAGGGGTGAATTTGCAATTTCCCATCCACACGTCCAGATTTCACTTGAAGATGGTCAGCGAGGGGCTAAGTATGGGATTTTCCTGATGTGGCTCACCAGTACTCTAGGCATACTAATGTTAATGCATGTGACCATGCACACAACTGTTACACTCGGTGATTTGGCAATATCTGCATGTTCACTTGTGGTGGTGTTTACTGCATTGCATTACAGTGGTTATCACAGGGGTCTATTTTCAGGAGATGTCACATATCTGTACCATATATCACAACCTGTCATTGCAGGACATCTGGACTAAGACTGACAAAATGGGGACAAAGGCTCAGAACTAGGGTTATATTGTATAAATTAATGGTATACAGTGCATATAAATAGTGTAGACACCTGTTAGAATGCCAGATATTTGTGATATACAAATATGAGAGCACAATAGACAAGTTCAAAATACTTCCAACCTTTCATGTGCCCTATAACCTGTACAATTCAATTGTAAAGCAAACAAATCTGTTAGGAGAACAATAATAACACATAACAATAGTACAACAACCTAGATGCATATGTGTGCACAGGATGAAGCTACTACTGTGTTGAGGTAGCTTTCAATATAACTACACCAGTAAATCTTATTGGGCACACACCTGCCATCAATTACAGAGACTCTTGATTAACAGCAAATAACGGTCAGCTGTCCTACCAGAATTATCGTAACATATACCCAGCTGCCTGCTACTGCAACAGCCATGGTTTGCATAGAGCTGACAAAGCTGCTAAGGGACCATATGTCTGAGATGTATCAGCCTGGAGAAGGGTATCAAAACATTTCCACAGCATTGCACATACCATGGAACACAGTGCAGACAGTCATCAAAAGGTGGTGAAAATATGGGGTTACAATGACATTGTGAAGGAGTGGACATCCCACCAAATTCTATGAGAATACAAGACCAAAGCTGGCCAGGGAGACTGCCAGGAACCCTACAGCAGCAGTGAAGGAGTACCAGGAATCTCCAAGTACTGGGCATGTATTACATGTCACAACAGTCTTCCATGGTCTCCATATGTCCTGCCTATAGGGTAGGGTTGGAAGACGACAGAAATTCCTCACACCAAACGATATCCAGGCCTGGTGAAAGTCTGAAAACAATACATCAGGTTTCCAAAAAGCAAGTGTAAAAATGTTTTATGGTAATATGGGACCACGGTTGAACTCTTTGGCCCCAATTCTGACAGGTGTGTTTGGTGCAATAACACCACTGCACATCACCACAACATCACCCCCATTTTGAAGCATGGTGATGGCAGTTTCCTGCTTTGGGGTTACTGTTCACAAGCTGGAAGTGGGACTGCAGCCAAGTTAGAGGGGATTATGAACAGTTCCACACACACCGGTCCCTTGTGGCTCTAATCCTTCTGGTGTCTGCCACATAGTTGTGGATGGTGAGCAATTTAACCTTTCCACACAACAATGGCCAAAACTATACATCCAAATCAACAAAAGGATGGCTTCACCAGAACACATGCAATGTTCTGCACTGACCCAGCCAAAGCCCACACCCATGTCCAATAGGATATATGCAGGGTGACCTGAAGAGGGCAGTGCACAGGGGATGCCCTTACAATCTGACATAGTTGGAGGCATTTTACAATAGAGAATGGGCAAACATTGGCAAGTCAAGATGTTGCATGCTGATAGACACCTTCCCAAGAGGACTACATGCTGTGATTAAATCAAAAGGTGCTTTAACAGAGTATTACTTTAAGGGTGTCCACACTTATGCAACCAGCCTATTGTACCTATTTCATTTACCATATGTTACCTCTAACTGATGTGTATGTTCTTCAGTTGGATTGCACAGGTTATATGTCATATAAAATGATGGCAATGTTATGACCTGATTTCTGAGGTCTCATATGATATATCACAAAAACCTGGCACATTAACAGGTGTGTATCCACGTACTATATCCAATGTAAGCGTGGGAAGTTGTTTGAGTAACCTGCTTTGTTTTAACATATATGTACTGCAGGTTATGCAGTCTGCACCTCAAATTAGGAATTAATTAGTGGCACCAATCTACAGATCAACCCAGTAATGTATCAGACAAACACAGGAGTTATGAGAAACAGACCAAACATATGAGCCACAGATGTAGACATTTAGCTAAACCCTGTACAGTTGGGAAGTATATTCTGTATGAGTTGCCATAGTGCTATACAGGTGAACAGCAATAATTTACATGGGTGTAGTGTGTGCTAGGTGAAAGGCCATCACCTACTAATGCCATTCACGTATCCCAGAGGTGTATATTAGTAGTAATGGTAATTGGAAAGGTCTGCACTGCATGATGCTGAGGGTCTGTCCAGAGTGTGTATTTTATTGCTTTACTGTGTGTCGTGAATGCCCCCAGTCGGCTAATGTGAGGTCTGTGTAATGTCTTTGAGGCACCTCACGTGTGTGTGTGTGTGTGTGTGTGTGTGTGTGTGTGTGTGTGTGTGTGTGTACAAGCAAACCTTTTATTGCCAGTAGTAATTTACATATGTTGTTTTTCCCTCACAGGTGGACATGGTGGCTGTGGTCCCTCCTGTTCTGGTTCTGATGTCAGTGTCTCTGCAGACTCTGACCATGATGATACTCATATTGAGGCATAGGTGGGGTTATCAGGGGCTGAATCTGTGCCATCGGTTGGCACCCCACTATTGTCAACCCCATCCCCACACACAGACACAATGCCCACACATACCCCATCACCAGTGGCCACAGATAATGGACAGTTGGCAGGGGGTGGCATGGAACAGGCTACTGTGGTGACTATGGCAAGTGAAGGTGCAGGCTCTAGCCATAGCCAGAGTGCTGGTGAGGTCCCACACAGGAAGATGGGCAGGGGAGTTCAGAGGAGAATTGTAGCCCATCATACCCCTGTTGCAAATGCCACAGCAGCAGTCACCAGATGTATGTTTTGGGCTGTCATGGAGGCACAGGCACGTAATGAACATAACACTAGACATATAAAACGGTCAAGTATGAGCATGCCCTTGGTGTTCGTGGCAATATTTGTGAACTCACTGCAGCCATCTGTGAGCATACTGAGGTCATGGATAGATGGTAGGGGGAAACCTTGGTACTCCTCGACCGTGGAATATCTATGCATGAACATTTGGCAGATGATGACCAGCAGCCACGTGGATGTAGAGCAGCACCATGATCAGCTGAGGGCCTAAGTGGCTGTGCACCACCACGTTCCCATACTGGCAGTACTACCAGCACTACTGAAGGGGATGTGCTGTCCATGCCATAATGCAGCAGGCCATAGGCACGTGATCCTGGCTGGTCCCAACAAGGACGTGGATCCAGCAGGCAGCAGTCACCATCGGGAGTAGTACTGCATCTGGACTTGGCCCTGGTGGTGCCAATGATACCCTTGGCAGGCCCAGATGTTCTTCATGTTTCACTGTTGCAGCAAACCCCTGTGGATTATCCCAGGTGTGCTAGCCCTTGGCCAGCCTGAATACCAGAGTCAATGTTTTTTTGCATTGGCTGCTGTCACTTGTTGACGGACATCAGGTCATCAATGTTAGAAAGCAAGGCAGCCGACACCATTACATCAGTCTTTCTTGCCGTGGAGCCCATAGTAGAAGCAGTGCACAAGCGCGCCGGTCGGTCTCTACCATAGCTCAAATTACAGCTGAAAACATCTAAAGCTAAGTACCCCATTGGAGATCCCTTTTTCTTGCACTAACCGATGTCTGAAAAAGTTAACAATTGTCTCGCCTGTGGAAAGCAGATTCCACACCGAGGCTTCCATTCATACTGCGTCACTTGTTTAGGCCCAGACCACGATGAATCTCATTGTTGGTTCTGTGCCCTCTTTAATGTGAGAACCATTCATCGTAGAGCTTTTATTATAGACAGGTATTTTCATCTTCTGTCTTCACATTCTGAAATGGTGTCCATCAGCCAACAATCCATAGACATTCTGAAAAAGCATAGAGATAAAGATAGAGACAGACCACACAAGGCTAAGCTTTCCGACGATGCTACCACTAAGCAGGTAATCGGTTCTCCAGAATTCAGTGATATGCTTTTGCAGCCCCTGATGCCCGACATACCACCTGCTGAGAGGCGATCTGTGCCTGACCGTATAAAGCCATGTCCAACCCGGAACTAATGGACATGCTGCACCTCAGAAAATCAAAATCCCATCGAGCTACCCGCTCGAGAGACTTGAACCTCAGCACTGAAATAAATAGGACATGCTGGAGGGACAGATTCATAACCCAAAGGCTCCCTTCACTCTGGAATAAAATCCTAGTCCAGGTTAGGCAGAGTCCCTCATTGACTCTCTTCAAGAGGAATCTTGATGAGTGGATGGGAAATCGTAGGTTTACCCCGGGTATCACTTCTGTGTCACTGTTAGACAAAGGCACAGTATACCAACCTCGAAAAAGGGCATAGCAAAATTAATTTAAAATGGGTGGCGAAAGCCAAACACACTCTGGCTAGGCTTATAAATGCCCTAGGGCAGATAGCCTAGTATGAACCTATGAACCTATGAACCTATATGATATCTATGCAGGCCTCTACCTAGACTCTGTCAGAGTCTGGTATGCCAAAGAAATCTTCTTTGTCTTCCAAGCCTTTGGTTGTCTCTGCCTCGGTTGGGCCCAGAGCCGCGACGCAGGCACTGGCTTCCGAGGATGCCTTTCGTACTACCAATTCTAGACAAAAAAAAATGTCTTCTCATCCGACTACTGTTTCTCTCAGACCGATGGATACTCTTAGGCATAGATGCCAGGCCACTCCTAGAAAATCTGCCTCTAGCCACCATCTTACTCCTGCTCCACCACCCCAAGCCCAAATGCTTAAGATGGTGGAGGATCTTATTTCCCTTATCAGGGGTAGTCAGGCCACAATGTCTAAAAGGAAAATACACCTTTCTCCTGAACTAATGACAGATCAGGATTCTGAGGAATCTGATTATTCAAATTTTGAAGAGGAGCAACAACCTCTGACTGCTTGTGAGGATTCAGATACAGAGGACTCCTTTCCTTCTGCCTCCTACCAGAAGACCTTTCCTTTGAGGAAACCCTTCAGATCCTCAGGGAACATGTCTACTGGGAATCTCAGGACTTCCCTCAGTCTAAGAAAAGACTAAGAGAGTTTCTAGACCTGCCCAGCACAGAACCCAGGTCATCCCCCCTATCATAGAAGTCTTAGATGATGTTTTCCATGAATCCAGCTTAGCCCCTGATGCCCTCCCACCTGCTCCCAGTAAACCTGACAGGTATTACAGAGTACCAGAATCTCACAAATACCTGTACAGAAATCCTGCTGCAGACCTAGAGGTCATTACACAGGGACCTAAAGGAGATAAGGCAAGTTCTGCTAAGAATCCTATTCCTTCTGACAAGAATTCCAGAGCTCTGGACAGATGGGATAAAAAAGAATATAGCTCTGCAACCTTAGCTATCAGAGCACTCAACTGTCAGTTCCATATATTACAATATCAACAACACACTTTGGAACTATTAAAGCTAAAGATTTCTAGCTTTCCTGACAGTGCCATTTCGAAAAAGTTATCAGATTTACTGCACTCTACCTGTCAAGTGGCCAAACACTCATTACACTGTGGCTATGACACCCTAGAAGCCTCAAGCAGGGCAGCAGTGTCAGGATCTGTTATTAGGAGACATGCATGGTTGAAGTAACAACCTCTCCCTGATCATGTCAAGTCTAAATTAATTGACCCATCCTTGGATAAGGACCACTTGTTTGGATTAAAAACAGAAGAGGTGCTTACAAATATGGAAGGCAAAGCTAAATCTAAGCAAACAGTAAAATATTTCTTACAGGTTCAACCTCTTAGGTTCAGCAGGAATTTTCCCTGTAAGCACTGGTCCTTTCCCACACCTAGCAGACAGGGGCAAGGTAAGCCCCTCAGGGACACATCACCCAGGCCCCTATCCCAGGGACAGCAGAGAACCAAACAGTGGACCACCTCTGCCACAAAGGCAGGGAGTTCTAAGCCATTCTTCTATGGCAAAAACTCTCAATGACTCCCTCTCCCCCTCTACCCTCCTTTCACTCACCAAAAGCTAGGAGGAAGTGCAACAGAGAAACATGAAAAGCATAGTACAGTTGACTACACTTACCATACATGTAGATATTAGAGTGCATTCACTGTTGCAGTCCTGGTTTCCCTCTCTCCTTCCCCCTTATATCCTCTTTCCTTAGGGAGACACAAGCTTCTTATGGTGGCTTTTAGCCACTGAGACCACTTTACCATATTTCCTTGGGCTTCTGACTGGTTAGGGCAAGAAACTTGATGTAATGGTGTCAGCTGCCTTACTTTATAGTACTGACGACCTGAAGTCAGTCACCAAGTGACAGCAGCTGACACAGAAAAACATAGACTCTGATATTCAGGCTGGCTGAGGGCTACCACAGCAGATATAACCCACAGGTGATGGCTGCAACAGTGAATACACTCAAACATCTACATTTATGGTAAATGTACACAACTGTACGTTCCCGTGCCAACAGCCAGATATGAACTGTACATCTTGCCATGTACGGCCCACAGTTGTCCAAAATACCCCTGTGTAGAGCTCCCACATGATGTGTCTGTGTGTATACAAACACACACACATCACTATCAGACAAGTTACCTTTACACACACACACACACACACACACACACACACACACACACACACACACACACACACACACACACACACACACACACACACACACACACACACACACACACACACACACATATCACCCCTGCACAGCCCATTTAATGAACACCCCCCAAACACACACACACACACACACAGACACACACACACACACACACACACACACACACACACACACACACACACACACACACACACACACACACACATGATGTCCACTGTATGGCCCAGCCTAAAGTTCTGGCAAACCCACACAACACTGCCTGCATGTGCTGGTACCTGTGCCACATCCCTGCCATCCATACCATCAATGCAGGGACATGCTAATATGGGTGTGATGCACAAGGTGACTTTAGCAGTGTGTAGTTATTTCATGCTGTGTAAGGTGTTGTCATCTGGCATTTGTAATTGGTACATATCAGAGTGTGTGTGTGTGTTTGTGTGTGTGTGCACCTTTTCAGCCATGATGCATTACTGGTGTTAGTAACACTAAGCAAATGTGTTCTCACATGCTGTATTCTGTTTGTGTTCCAGATGTCTGTGTGTCAGCAGGATGTGGCCCTGCAGACATCACCAAAGAGGGGTATGGCAGTGTTGTAACACATTGACCATGTCATTGCTGAGGTACAACTGTATCATTTCCCTGGTCTATGAAACAGTTCTTGCATGTGCCTTACAGCTGATAGGGCTGAGGGGTTATATATAAGCCTATGGTGGTTGACATCAGCTGTAATAGAGTGGACAATGCTAAGTGTGGTAGGTGGAACACACCTCAGATTGTTAATGCCCTCAACCCCAGAGGATATTGTGTCAACCAAACACACTGAAAATACTGTTCACACACACGCACACACACACACACACACACACACACACACACACACACACACACACACACACACACACACACGATACTCTTCTCTCACACACTTTTGCCAGGACTGAGATTAGAACCCCTGCCTACCTATTTATTGTTACTACATTGGTACGTATTTATCTCACATGCTACAGAGGTTAAAGTGTGACACTTGTCCAAAGGTACTTCTGAGGTGAGAAACATCATCAGGACTTGCAAATTATGACAATGGGTGATCTACTAGGTGAGAGAGGCCAGAAAATACTGTAACCTTCCCATACATACACTTACACACAATAATGCACACACACACACACACACACACACACACACGCACACACACACACACACACACACACACACACACACACACACACACACACACACACACACACACACACACACACACATACACACACACACACACACACACACACATTTGCCAGGACTCATATTAAAACCCCTAGCTGTGTAGTTATTAGTATAACAGTGTTATCGCACACACCACAAAGCTTATAGGTTGGGGAGTGTCCCAAGGTACCTATATACTGAATAACATCTACAGCACTTGTAAGGTATGGAAATGATAGTTGTACTGGGTGAGACGGGCCACCAACAAATTTCACCCACATGTTTACACACTCACAAACACTTTTCTACACACTAGTGCACACACACATTTGGTAGTACTGAGATCCATAGGTTCAAAGAGTCATAGGTGTGTATGTGAAAATGGCCATGG
>NC_056728.1:1906812360-1906837360 GCF_019279795.1 Protopterus annectens
ATGGATGTCACAATGTAGGTGCCTTTGCCAGACATTTCTGCATGGTTTTCTACAGTTAATCTGCTGGGTGAAGCTGTGGGTGAGTATGGGACCCCCACTTTGACACTATTCATGTGACCTATGACCCCCCAGTTATTTGGCTTACCACATATACTGCAATGGTATTTGTCAACTAGGGTGGTACTGCATAGTGTGGCTAAGCCAGTACTGGGCATACACTTCCTGCTGTCCCACATAGCTGTCAGTTGTCTGCAGCTATCCCAGTAAGCCTGCATGCTTGCATCAATACAATAGATATGCTAACAGAACATTCTACTCCTTTCATTTAATGTTAAGAAGACTGACTTGCCTTGTGCCTGAGGCAGTTGTGAGGACAGTGCTTGAGGGCTGACTATGTTGGATGCATGCAGTGCACCGCCTATACATGGTAAGGTATAGGTGGTGTGATGTTTGTCATCCATTTTACTGTGTGTGCGAGTCAGAAAGAGAGATCAGTCCCTTGGGCCCTACAGTGTTAATATATGTGCTATGCATTGACTCTTTGCCAAGGACAGGGCATACTGGGCATGCCTCTTTCTGCCTACAGGGGCAGGCTCAAGATGTTCCTCCTACGAGCCCCTCTGTGTCTGTGGAGACTTTGGCAATGTTTGGGAGCTGTGTGGCCCTTCCCTGTTTTGTTCCTGCTGCAGCTATTTCCACAAGATCATATTGTGTAGCATGGCACATACTATAAACATGTGTGCACATGTGGCTGGAGAGTACTGAAAGGCTTCACCTGATTTGTCAAGACAGTGGAACCATGACTTGAGTATCCCAAGCACACGCTCTATAATGATCCTGGTTTGTGCATGTGCCTCATTATGTCATTGTTTTGTGGGTGTGTGTGTGCATTTCTGATAGGTGTCATCAGCCATCGTTCCAGTGCATAGCCAGCATCCCCCATCAGATGGCCACATGGGATGTCCCCACTGGAAAATGCCTGGTAAAGCTGTGATGAATGCCAGATGTGAGAGTCGTGATAGCTTCCAGGGTTGCCAGCACACACATTAATGATAATGCCCTGGGCATCACACATGACCTGGCAGTTGATGGAGTGGAATCCCTTGTGGTCACTGGGTGGTGCTTTGATGTGGATGTGCATGCAATCTATGGTACCCAGTACCTCCGTGTATTCTGCTACATGCTGGAAGAGATGCATATTACTGGTCATCTCCTCATGGGTGCTGGGAAAGTAAATGTGCTCAGCGGTATGTGCTTGCATGGCATCCAGGAATGGGTGGAGTATCCTGGATGCAGATGCCTGTGAGATCCCCATGATATCCCCAGTTGGTCTTTGGAAATTACCTATAGCTAGTATTCTTAAGGCTACACATATCTTGGTATCCATTGGGATGGGTTCCCTTCTGTTGGTTCTGAGTCTGAGGTGAGGCCAGCACAGCTCAAAGAGTTGCTGAAGTATGTCCCTGTCCACCCTGTAGAGCTCTACTATCTCCAAATCTTGTAGCCCCTGGTAGGTTACCTTGGGTCTGAACAGTCTTCTCTTCCTCCTTGGTCTGAGTTGGCTATCAGCATTAGCCTCCTCAGCACCCTCGGCCTTTTGCACATAATGATAGATCCAAGCAACAGCAGCCCCTAACATTTTTTGCAAGTTATGTCAGTGGAAATTCCCCTATATGTGTACACCTATGGTGCAGAGTTTGTGAGAAAAAACAGACTGGAAGGTGTTTGCATAGTTTATAGTGGTGTGCTGCAGATGCTGCCTGTGTGATTTGCTGACTTTGAGACATTCCACCAGCCAGCTATTTTGCTTCTATTTGGCTGTATTTTGCTATTTCCCTTTTTTTCTATTCCCCCTTCCCATGTCCACCCCTTTTATGTCTCGCGGAATGGCACACAAACCCACTGCCTTAATGTAAACAGTGCTGCTATTTCCATTTTTTTTGTTTCTTTTTAAGTCCCAGTGTGTGCCACGCACACCTGTTCAGCTAAGGTAAACACATTTTAGCAGAAATGGCCCTCACCTGGACGTGAACTCAGTCTTCATTTCATGGTGTAAGACATTACAGCCTCAGACACACCCCCTTGCTTAGCTGTGCTTAGCTAATCACAAACCTGGGCAACGGAGCTCCAGTGTGCTTACAACAAGCATGACACACACCCTTTTCATGTTAGCTGCTCCTCCTACCTACACTATCCTGTTCTAGCACCTACATGGTTAGGTGCAGTGTGTGGAGTTAGAATATTTTGTGATCAGTAAATTTACTCTCATTTGCATATCCCACTGCTTTAGTCCATAGTTTCTGCTCTGACACGGAGCCTTTCCCCCTGACAACCCATGTTCCCTGGTAATGTTTTGATTCTCCATGCCATTGACAATAATGAAGAAATGCAGATTTTCCCTGAATTGTGTTTTAATATTTTTTTTTTTTATTTTTGGCATGATCCCATTTGTGCACCACTGCCATATGCTTAAATGGTCAAGATCAGCCAAAAAAAAAAAAAAAACTTTGATTTTTTCTTTAATTAAACCTTTCCCATGCCAGTAGCCATATATTTGGCCATTGGCATGTATAAAGTTTAGAATACATGCTTTTATTTGAGATGTCATGCCTCCATTTTGCTATTTGCAGAAATGTGTTCAGTTAGATACCGAACACATTTCTGCAACAAGCACTGTTCCTGCATGGATGCCTGCCTACTTCCTGAATTGCTAATTTACCTCATTTGCATGGTTTTCACCAGCAAATGAGGTAATTAGCATTCTGCATGGCTTTCCATGCAGGAACAGTGTCGGCAGGCTTGTGCACGTCAGATCAGCTGTTTCCTGAATTGCACGGCATCCATATTCTGTGCAGGAGAAGCTACACTGTTTCTGCATGGAAAGCTTTGTTTAATGAATCCTGGGGAATGTTTAAATCTCTCCCTGAATGCAGATTCTGTGCAAAAAAATCAAGGACAAAGTGAAATGTAGGAAACTCATGAACATATTGCCTTTAAAAATATATATCTTTATGTTTAATTTATTTCTGTAATTGTGACTATAGCCTAGGATATGGCAAAGTGTCTTCAGACTAGATCACATAACTAGTTAAATAATGAAATAAACAATAAATAATTTTAAGTTTTCATACATGTTGAAAAAATGTTATGTTGTCGAGGCCTTCTTCCTATCATTTATGAAGCAGCTGACTTGCGGAAAAAGATGGCGTTGTAAAGTCAAGTTTCTTTCATTTAAAAAAGATCGAGGAAATAAATATTAGTGATACCTCCATAAAAGCAGATGAAAGTGGTGAATTATAATACTTTTGCAGTAATGTCTTTTCACACACTAAAACGCTAAGATGTTTATCCTTAATTATTTTTTTTTTTTTTTCTGTTAATGTAAGCTAGAATAAAACTATATGGAAATGTATGTCCTTACATTAAAGTACTGAAAGCTATTGCCTTTTTTGCAGGTGTTCTATGCTTAATTGTCTGAAACTATCTATCAATATTTATTTACTAAACGCCAAAGGAAAAAAATGCATATTTTTTTCAATATTCACAATCATATTATAACTGTAACAATTATCAAATCCTGTTAGAAAAAAAAAAATATATATATATATATATATATATATATATATATACAGTATATGGTACAGTGGGCAATTACAAGATGGAACAATTAGGGGCATATTTTAAAGACATTAACATAAATTACTGGCTTCTTGAAACAGGATTGTACACAGTCAATGTACACTCTAATCTTGATGGATTATACCACCTATTTTTCCTTTTAGTTTTCTTGAGTTTTCCACCATTATTGTTTACTATAATAGTTTACTACCATCTGACAATTTCATATCTTCAATGTGTATATTACATCAAATTCCCCTATCTTTGCTTAAATGCCTGATCCAACTATATAAAGTTATCAGAAGTATAAATATTTACATACTAGCCATCTCTTTGTTCATTGTACTTAATATTTGCCATAGACTGCCTAATACTCGTTTTTCTTTTTTTTTCTGTGTGAGCTAACAATTGCATCTTCTTTGCAAATTGAAATTGTATCAGATTTCATACAGAGTGTCTTGTAATCCTGCTGTTTGTAATGTATGTGTTTTAACAATTGCTATGTCTTATTAAGGAATTTGTAATTATGATGTCTGCCATGTGGCCCAGGTTCAGTCTGAAAAGGGTCTGGTAACAGTCCATTTATCTGATTATTAAACAGACCAACTAAACCCAAAAGCATCCACAAGTTTTAGCCCCTTTGAACTATTATATGGTAGGCAATCTAGTGGGCAGTTTGATATAATAAAGTCCACTTGGGTAAAGGAAGAGACACATATACTATTATAGTTTACCAGAAAGGATGAAACTAAAAAAGCCCACTTTGAGAATTCACATGTAATGGATGCAAGCCAGTCAGCAGGGGATATATAACAGAAATATCTACAGCACAGTTTTCCCTTGGGTAGACTGGCTTTGTTGTAGTTAGGCCTGCATATCTGTCATTTTCTTGTTCATATTATTTCTATCTATAGTCAGTTATTTTCTTGCAGTGACAACTCTTTTATAGAGGGTTTCTATTAGTTTTTCCATACTTCTGTATTAATAGCTCCTCACCCCCTAAAGCACCCTACCAACTTGTTAATTTTCAGAAATTGCTTGAATCAGCTACTCTCTTAGGCTTATACAGTATCTGGATAGACTCCACATTCATTTCTTCAGTGACTCAAGTAATAGGGGGAATTTAATAAAGCCTACACTTTTTCCTTGTAGGCATCACGCCACGCTGCTTACACAACCGTGAACATTTTTGGATTCAGTAACCAGTACTGAGCGGTGGGCATGCACGTGCCAACATGAAAACTTCTGTGGCAAGCAAATCACCTCATAAGCAGGTGAATCTCATGCAAATGAGGCAGGTAGAGTGATCCAGCAAGCAGATAGGCATCTCTTCAGACCCCATGTCAGTGTCTGCAGTGTACACAGAAAAATAATGTGTAAAGGAGTGAAGACAGACAAAAGGGGTTGTAAAAATGGAGACATTTGGACAGAAATCTCACACCACATACACATATGACAGAAACTGTCATCCTGTATGTCAGAAAAATTAAAGGAAATAAGTTAAAACTATTACCCTGTATGTTGGAAAAATTAAAGGAAATAAGTTAAATACATGTTTTTTAATATTCTGGGCACATTTGCACAGCACGCCACACTGTACAAACATGCTTTATAGAAAAAAAAAAATTGGAAAAAACAAATGAATTAGTATGTGACAAGAAATGTATTACAGGACTGCACATGGAGTCTCTACAATGGTACATTAGTGCTGTTACTAACATGGTTGAGCTCTGAAGTGTGTAGTTTCCAGTCTATGAGCACTGATACCTAAGCAAATGAGGTAGAGGAACTGAATACCAGAAAGGAGTAATCATGTCCGCATATACCCTTCATGTAGGCTTAAACCCATGTTGCTGTTTACACAGGAGGTATCTGACACTGGGGTGGGGCATGTCTATTGACTTCTAAACTCATTTCAGCTTAGGTGCACATGTTTGCACAGAGTGCCTACTGGCTGAGCGTGTCCCATACAGGAGGTGTGTCCAGTAACATCTAAGCTTTATTTACCTTCCCTGCTCATGTTTGCATGCACGCCATCAAGCTCAGCGTTTTAAAAAAAAACAAATGTATTTAATTAGTTTTGACCCATGTTTAACCTAAAATAGGGCCACAAAATGAATTTAATTATATTGTAGGCATGTACAATACATTATAGGTACCTAACCAGACATTCTGCACCTACAGTAGAGCTCTATAAACTAAGCGTATGCTCTACATTCTGATTTTTCCCCAATACTCAGCACCATTGGAGTACATGCTTGGGAATTTTAACAGAGAATGCTAGATGCTGCTGCAGGCCTGCTGCACCTGTATGCACTATATGCTGAAGTCAATGCTACTGGTGCTGTGGACAATAGGCCTAGACAGAGAAGGAGAAGAGTATTTAGGCCCAAGGTAGCCTTCCAGGAGCTACATGATCTCGAGGTTGTAGAGCACTACTGGGTGGACAGGGACATATTACAACAACTCACTGAGCTCTGCTGTCCTCAACTCAGACCCAGAGCCAACAGAAGGGAATGCATCCCAGTGGAAACAAAGGTATGTGTAGCCCTTAGGATACTAGCTACAGGTAATTTCCAAAGACCATCTGTGGACATGATGGGGGTCTCACAGGCATCAGCATCCAGGGTACTCAACCAGTTCCTGGATGCCATGCTACTACATGCCAGTGAGTATATTTCTTTTTCCCTCACTGCTGAGGTGATGGCCAGCAATATGCAACACTACTACCATGTAGCACACTACCCTGAAGTACTGGGTGCCATAGATTGCACTCATATACACATCAGGGCACCATCCGGTGAGGAGGGTAGAATCTATGTCAACCACAAGGGGTACCACTCCATCAACTGCCAGGTCATGTGCAATGCCCAGGGGGTTATCATGAATGTGTGTGCTGGCAGGCCTGGCAGTTAACATATCTGGCATGCATCACAGCTGTACCAGATGTCTGCTGGGGGGGGGGGGCATCCCAAACGGCCATTTTCTGGGGATATTGACTATGCCTTGGAAACGTGGATGATGACACCCATCAGAAATGCACACACACCCACCAAAGAACACCACAATGAGGCACAAGCACAAACTAGGAAAATCATAAAGCATAAGTTTGGGCTGCTGAAGTCATGGTTCCGGTGCCTTGATATATCTGGTTGAGCCCTGCAGTACTCTCTAACCACATGTGCACATATGTTTACAGTATATGCTACACTACACAATATGATCCTGTGGAAACAGCTGCAGCAGGATTAGCAAAAGGAATGAATTCACAGCACCCCACCAATGCCTGATCACCACAGCCAAACTCACAGGAGGACTCAGAGGAGTTACCCCCTGATGATGTCCTCTAGGCAGACATAGGCATACCCACTACACCCTGACTTTGGTTAAGAGACAACCCATAGCACATTCACTAACAACCTAGGGCCCTAGGGACTGACACCTTACTCCTATTCACATACATATAGTAAAATTGATGCCAGCAACTCACACAACCTGTACCTATACATTTATTGGCTGTGTACTGCTTGCATCAGACAAAGTCAGCCCTGAACTACAGTTCAGTCAACATCTGCATTCACAAGGTATGTCCCTAATCTACACACTACTTGTAAGGATTAGTATGCTACTGTATGTATGGCTTTGCTGCATTTATGCAAATAAATATAGTGATCTATTTTACAAAAATAACATCTGTATTAGACTACAGTTATCCAGTCCGCTAGTATGTGTTCCTTAATATTCATTAGGCCTCATGTTTGGAACATGCACTACATCAGGCAAGGGAGATGTTAAACAGTGGGGTCACATGATAGTTCGACTACTGTGTATCCCAGCAGCAAATGCGGTGGTGGTCCCCCACACCCAACACAGTGATCTCCCCATATAACTGCTGTAACAGTAGGTCATCAATGGTATATCAGCAGTCCAGGCAAACTCATGGCACTAACATAGAAATCGAGCACACATTGTATGTCTCAATGTAGTAATAACAATGTACATTTTTATTATTTTGATTATGTGATGATTGACTACTCTCTGGTTGTAGGTTCTGTGGCTCAGTGGACTAGGGAGGTTAGCATGGGTGATGCTGTTGGTTCAAATTTGGAGATATCTGCATCTGTTGCATGTGAGGTATTACTATGTTGGTGTTGTCACAGACTGTCAGTCTGTGTGTGGTGTAACATTATGAACCTCTATCACATATTAATTACATCAGACAGCTGGAGAATGTCATGGACATTTTGAGTGAAGTGCAGAACAGCAGAAACAGGGACAGATGTCAGAGTCCATAGCACACAAAATACCAGAGTGGAGTGCAGGTAGGTGTGGCCTGGAGTCACTTTATAAGTCCTGACAGTCCCACTGGACATGGCCATACACTTTGTTAAACGGAGCGCAGACCTGTTGCCCCTTGATCAAAATGACCTGTTATGTATACATGTCTATACATACATACATATATGTATACATATCCATCTGTCACTATCTCTCTCATATATATAGTATATCTATCTCTATGTAGTTTCAAATATATACATATATATATATATATATATATATATATATATATATATATATATATATATATATATATATATATATATATATATATATATATATATATATATATAAAAACATACATCTCAGTATCTCCCCATATATCTACATAACATATATACATATCATGCACATGCACAGCTACATTTATATATACATCCCTGTTATATACAGAAACATATGTGTGTGGATGTCTGTATTGTCATACCCTAATACTGGCGAGAAAAGCTTCTCTATCACACATCTATAATGTTGCTCAAAGGATCCAAAGTAAGGGCTCAACAGTACTTAATGCACTTACTTACAGACCCCCATGCCTGCAGAGTGTCACCACATAGACAGCAACAGGTATGCAGGTGGCGTAATGTATAATGTTGTCTATGCATGCATGGACAGGGCACATTGTCCCTGCTCTCAGGCTTGCCCATCCAAGTGCAAACAGCCACATATGGCTATACTGGTAACTGTAGACATATAGCTCACTGCTAGGATACTAGATGCAGATAACAGTATAAATAATATCACTCTGCAGGCCACAGATGCTGTTCAACACATGGATAGTTTGTGTAATCCACAAATAGTTTGCCTGCAATCAGAGATAAAATAGACAACAGCAATGACATGTGCAGTAAATACCATTATTTGTAGCATGTATGACTAGATGTCAGGAAACTAGGAGTTCAAATCTCACTGCAGGCCATTTGGTGTGTGTGTGTGTGTGTGTGTGTGTGTGTGTGTGTGTGTGTGTGTGTGTGTGTGTGTGTGTGTGTGTGTGTGTGTATCCTGCTGCCAAACAACTGAGAAATCATAATTGGCAAACAAACTGTAATGGTTATGCGCTTTTTCCCTGTAAGTTGCTTCTGACTTCCAAACTGCCCGCTTCTACAAGGCCTGATGATGTCATCTACTTTAAGACTACCAACTGCCATTGTAGCATCTGACTTAAGCCATGGTGTGTGCAATAAATGCTGTGATCTTTAGTTTGTAAGACTAGATAGGTAGGGGTTCTAATCTCACTGCAGGCTACTTGGTGCATGTGTGTATGCCCATATGGCATAAAAATAGTCACCTCAGTAACTGATAAGAGGTATGGTTTTGCAAATTATTGGTTGATTGATCAACTACTTGTCTGGTGTGGCAGCAACAATCTAGCACTGAATGTCAGCAAGACAATGGAGTTGATTGTTCATTTCAGAAGATCTCAAGTACCACACATACCTCTAATGATGAAAAGGATAACAGTGGAAATGGTCAAAAGTACAAAGTTCTTGGGTCTTCATCTCACGGAGAACTTATCCTGGTCAGTCCATGTATCCAGCACAGTCAAAAAAGCTCAGCAACTCTTGCACTTTCTAAGGATACTTAGGAAGGCAAAATTACCAAGCTCCATACTTCAGACCTTTTATAGGGGCACCATTGAAAACGTCCTGACTAACAGCATTGTAGTCTGGTATGAGAGCTGTAATAATCAGGATCAGAAGGCTCTCAAGAGAGTTGTAAGGTCAGCAGAAAGAATCATTGGCACCTCCCTTACTCCTCTGGAAGATCTACACAAATGCCGGTGCATAGACAGGGCTAAAAGGATTTCAAGCAATCCAACACATCCAGCCAATGGTCTGTGCACTCACCTATCCTCTGGCAGGAGATACAGAAGCCTGTATTGTAAGAGCACCAGACTAAAAAAAGTTTCTTTCCGCTTTCCGTTAGACTGTTGAACTTTTTGGAAAAATGGACCATGATGTCTGTTACATAACTAACCTATCAATAGGCTTATTTTATGTATATGCAATAACTAAATGAATACTAAGGTGTCTCATCTGCACACTGAAGGACTGTAAAGTGCAATATACTAACTGTGCAATAATTAATTCTAATCATAGATATGCTGCTATTGTTTCAATTTTACTTTGACAATATTACCTTCATATTGTTCCTTGTCTTTCTTGTCTTCTGTTATGGGATGGGTATGGGTCACTGCTGTCCTACTTTACTTACAAATTGCTACTTATTAAATTTCTACTGTGATATTTTATTCATTTTTCTCTATATGTGCAACTGTTACCTACATTGAGAATGAAGCATTGTAATTTTGTTCAGCTACACTGCTGTGTAGTTCTGAATGACAAAGTTTTTTTTTTACTTTACTTGACTTGACTTGTAGCAGGTGATGTGGCCCTCCAAATGCCTCATCACAGTTTGGCTTGCTGATGTCATCAAGTATAATATGTCCTAAACTGACAGTACTATCAGACATGAGGTGTGTTGCATGCATCACGTACTGTGATCTGTAGTGAGTGCCATTACATAGGCAAGTGTTCTAATCTATAGACAGCCAATTTCCACTATTTGTGTGCTGTGTCATGTCATGTCAGCAGTAACTGGAAGTGCTGCTATCCTCAATGTAGCAATGTGTGTGTGTGTGTGTGTGTGTGTGTGTGTGTGTGTGTGTGTGTGTGTGTGTGTGTGTGTGTGTGTGTGTGTGTGGCTGTCAGAGCAAATTAGATCCACTTATGGTACCATAGGATGTTGAACCTCACTAGCATACTGGCCATACAGCCTTGACAATCATAGACAACTGTATACTCTTATTTACATGATCAGCACATATTTCCCCAGACCAAGAGGGACACAGGCAGAAGCCCTGTGGTGAAATTATGCTCACCCAGTTAGTCACACAGATGGCGTGTACTGAGGTGTTCCTCTTGCCATTAACCAAGGTTCTGTTGCAAAAGTGGGTCAAAATCTGCTAGACAAATCTCTCCCACCAGCATGTATTATTAACATCACATACTAGGTTAATTTCCTCATAGTGATTAATCCATGTACTATGCCACCTACAGATGCGCAGCATTTACAATCAAGCATGGTCAAACATTGCCCTGTATGTAAGGCAGAGAGAACTTCTGAGTAGTCTATATGTCACAGGATACAATTACAGTCAGTTTAGATGATCCCATTGAACACATGCTGAAGACGCACGGCTCCCTTGTGAGGGAAGATACTGTTGTGTGCAAGTGCCAGTACTGCTTGGAAAGGTCCATTACCAAATGGCCATTGCACTTAGATATTGGCATGCTGAGGGAAGAGTACATGGAGGTTATGAGTATGTTAATTATGGGTGATTGTGCCCTCAGCTATTGGTGATCTCAGGCACATTATGTGTAAACCTGTGTGGCCAGGTCTTTGTGGCCAGTTCTTTCACCCCTGAGTATGTACATCACATGTTGCGAATGATGTCCTACTTACCAGGTACATAGGTGTTAGTGATGGAAATTATACTACATATATATTTACATAGAGTTTATTGCCATTTCTATGTCAACATGTATTTATTCAACAACACCCTCTTGCAGGATATTAACATAACTCACAGATTCCATGAGTGCTCACACTTTGCATGTATTAGCCAACATTGTTAGCCACAGACATTCAGCATTCACTTGTACCATGGTTAAATGGAATCTAAGCAGTAGAAACCCCAGGACTGAGCCTGTTGAACACGACTGCTTACAGATCAGCTGTTGGAGGTGGATGTCCCTATGTTGAGCATGTGTGCCATCAATGGTTCACTAAGTGACCCCTACAATGATAGTACCATGGATGCCTAAGTGGGTGCTTTTTAAATGATGCGTGAGTGGGGGATATATTCAGATGGCTTGGCTCATTCCATGGGGCTATATGCCCTGATGTCCCCTCACCCAGGTCCTTGGCGATTGCCTCAGAAATGTCCACCATGTTTATCATTCATGATCTCCACTGTCAGACATCCAAACTGTGTGCAGTCAACTGTGTGTAGATCACTTATATGTGTGCTGATCAGTTTCATCATGATTGCCCCTTCAGCCATACAGATCTGGATACTCAGGCAAACAAGTCCAGAGTTCTGGTATCACCTCTGTGCAAGGGTATAACAGTTGGCATTGTTTAGTCAGCTGGGGTTCAGCCAGTGATTTCAGTATGATTGCAAGGTGTTCCCAATGTTTTTAGTAATCCATGACACATCTCATGCAAGATGCAGCCTGGGATGTTAGCATGTCCAATAGACACTACGTATCCTCCATAGAGAGGCAATTTACAACCTGCTCTGTAGATACGGAAGTTATGGGACAAGTTGTGGGAATGTCATGCATCACATGTGGTGTTGACAGGGGAGTAAATTTGACCCAGAATATGTGGGACTAATGATTAACAATAGGTACAGACCAATTCTATGTGGCATCATTAATTATGAGTTCACCGACAATCTGGGCCTGTGCTTTGAGGTTGCACATGTAACTACACTGTGTGTTTTGATTCTGCTTTGTGTGGGTGGCTAATTTTGTCACTTACTTTGTCTACAATACATCACAACACTATGTGGTTGTTGTAGCTGAGGAGGCTGTGTCATCATTTTGGAAGGGGCACCCTCACCCCAACTGTCACACAGCAATGTCCACCTCTTATTGTATAGCCTGATAATGGCAGTTGTCCACCAGGCAGGTCTGTTGTGCCATGACAAGCATATGTTCCTCCTCTTAGGTACAGTCATGTTCATGTAGTTGTAATGTTACTGGCATAATGCATGAGTGTACAGCTCTGCACCATGCTGTCCCATCAGAGGGGGGAGGTTCAGTCAAGCTAAGTAAACCATCCCACAGGAGGTAATAAATGGCTTTGTTGAAATACATGTCTATATTGTCTGCAAGTGGGGATAGTGCTGGTAGTTTTAATGACACTGATATGTGATTAGATCCCACCAGGGAGGACCTCACATTGGGGGTTTCAATGGTTACCCATATAGGTAAACACATGTTGCAATACATTGTTTCCCCTTGTGGGGATGTCATGGCATTGCTCCATTACATGGTAGTTAAGGATGCAGACTAACCTTTGGTCATGTGAACTGCAGCACAACAAGCTACATAGCTGGTGGTCACTTAATGACACCCAAAACATGGTGTACTGATATATCTTGGTAGACACATGGACATACAAATATGCATATTAGGTGTCTGGCTACCTGGAGCAGCTCCTGTAGCCAGGTATTGCTTGATTATGTGCCCTTCCAGTACTGAATGGCACCTGCAGTCCCTCCAGCCCCGAGTATGTATACACCACCTGCATTACCTTGAACACAGTCCTTTGGAGGTGTGAAGATGTGGATGGACATGTAGTCTGGTACAGCTGTGGTGCTGTTTAAAGCCTTGAACCACATGTCCTTGACTGCACATGTCTGCATAATCCAGGGAGGGAACACATTCCACAGAGTGGGGTTCAGTGTTGCCATCCCACCGTGTAGCAGCATAATCATGATGTTGTATAAAGATGGTCATCTCATTGCCAACTTTTCCCTGAACAGTGCATCTCTGTTGGATTGTGGGAGTGTCAAAGCCA
Source organism: Protopterus annectens (assembly GCF_019279795.1). NCBI lineage: Eukaryota > Metazoa > Chordata > Ceratodontiformes > Protopteridae > Protopterus > Protopterus annectens. Next base: position 1,906,825,912 of record NC_056728.1, read on the forward strand.
TGGCCATTACTCCAAATCTCAGGGGTAGGAAATGAACACCATCACTGGTGAAGCACTGATGTATGTTGAGCAAGGTATCCCAGGCAGACATGTAGTAGCTCCCCTGATAATAACACCACACACTAAGGACATTTTTGACTTCCATCATTTTCCATGTGTATGGAGCTACCATTCCAGGTGAGTGACAACTGTAGCCACAAGGTATGTGTATACCCATGAGAGACACAAACTGGCTAAGCACAGTTATTTGTCTCCATAAAGGCTGGTGACATATGTCCCTAGTCATGCACACCTGCAGGAACTCGGATGTCAACATTATATTAACCGATATCCCTTGATTTGCAGCAAAGTGTGATATGGCCTATTGTTTCAACCCACAGACAGCTATCTGTCACCTGTCCAATGTGCAGCCACTTGACACAGATATCAATGTGTCTCAGAATGTAATCATGTCTGACTAAGAGGTGTTATTTTGTGTTTTGTATCAGGTGTTAGACTGGTGAGAGAGTGGTCCATGCAGTATTATGTGTACTGTGCACTCTAGAGGCATGATGCTCTGAGGTGTCTGTTTGACAATGTGTCTGGTAAGGAGCTGCACACATACAGTTGTGTGTGATGTGGGTGTAGGTGGTGCAGGATATGAGCTGTGCATGTTAGAATAATGCTCATTGCCATATGTAGTGACTGCTGTTGGAGACACCATGGCAGCAAGGTTTGAAATACAGTCACATCTCTCACACATTATGTTTGTGTGTCATAGCAGTAGAGGGGTGGGGACACTCCCAACACCTCCCACAGCAGGTCCTGCAAAGGTAGGCCCATGCTGCCACAACCTTGAGGTTGACAGCCTGATATACAGTGTTTGTAGGCACACTTTGCCGTGAAGATGTGGATGCCTGTGCATGCAGAGTGGACTTTTTCAACTTTGCTGATATTATGATGGCCTTGCAAGCATACAATGCCTGTCAGGCAATTAGACAGCACACTGGTTGTTGTGTGATATGATGTGGGAACAAAGACATATGTGTCGGGTACATAACTGTACAGTATGACATGAGTAGGACATGTGGCAGGTGGACACAATGGCCAAAGTGGCCAGTCTCTGCAGTAGACTTCACAACAATGTCATGCAGATATGCACTAGTAATGTGTTGAAGGGCAGGATGCATGACATGCAGTGAAAGTGTCACCTATGATGGCTCACCGGCAGTGTGCTGATTGTTACAGAAAGACTGGATATCTATGTTAATGGACATTGCACATTATATTGTGGTGCTACAGCAGGGCTAATAATCTCATTCTTGTCAGTTCCCTAGTGACATACCACCAAACATAGAACAGATGGCATAACATATGCAAAAGCCAACTGATTGCCCAGGTTGCTAATTAAGGCATCTACTTGGAAAAGGGTATGTGAAACCTACAGAGGCTTTCATGCTGTTGGGCAGCTATGTGGATGAACAAACAGGCTGTGCCCTGCTTGTCATCATGGGCTTCATAGTACCATTTTGTGTGTGATGACAGAAAACATATTGTAGCATGGTATCCTATGTGATAGTGGTGTCAGTGAGACTAGCATTAGTAGTTGACAGGCACTGGCAATTCTGGGGACTCCCCTGCTTTCCACAGTCATCGCAAGTTAAGTGTATCCTTCCAGTACACACCACTTGGGTTGTGTCCAGCTGCAGAATTCCTGTGTAAAACCCCCACTTTACTTTCAAAGTGTATACATATTACACTTCCCTAATGTGTTTGTCTGCCCTGTGTATACACAGCTTGGATGACTATCTTCTTGGAACATGCTGGAAGCAACTGCAATACTTAGTTGGAAAAAGGACAACTAGCATTTAGTGCCAAGCAGTGTCCCCAGATGTCTGAGTCATATGACATGAAATGTCATTAAAGGATTTATCATGTATATGAGCAATAACACTGCTGTAAATCTACTGACATTGGACCCCACATAGTTTGTAATGCTTAGGCCAAATCACGCCTACAGACTCTAACTGGTGGACTCCATTGAGTGTTCCACTTTGCAATGGATGACGGGAATATTACTCCCTCTACCTACCATAGCCCAACAAGGTGTTTGAGAATATTAGGCCAATGGGCCTTTCTGGAAACTGTATAGGTTTTCTGTTGAGTAGGCAAGTGACAGCTGGTGGGTAGGCAAGTGCCTGACAGTCATAATCTGTGGCTATAGCATTGGGAGACCTAAGCTGCAGTGATGCCAGGCTCCAGTGGATTTCCCCAGAAATCATTGATGGCATACACCTTCTAGCCATTCCCTCTCTGCAGTCACAGCCACTGTCAGTACCCTCTAACTGACTACATTAGCAGTTGATTGCATATCAAGAGCTGTAACTGAATCCCACACAGAACCAACAGTTAACCAAGATTGCCTGTGGCACACATTCTGTTGTGGTCTGAGCAACTGACAATATTAAATGGGAACAACTGCACAATACTATTCTTTGGAAAGTCATCTACCTCTGAGAAATATAGTAGTGCCTGCACACCACACACAGTTGAGCCATTACTCATGGATGTATGGATGCAGGGGGAAATGTAGACTTTAACATTCAGTGGTCAGTGAGATGTGGCAATTCATTCAATGTTGTACATCATAAAAAGACAGGTCTGTGATGTAACTCCCAGGCTGTCATTACCATACTGAATGTGGCACTCATCACACCTATCAATGTGTACAATGACACCATTGCTATGTTAGTACATAGGCATATCTTACAACTATAGCAGCCACACAGATTCCATGGTACTGCAATATACATTGCAAATAACATGTCCTGTGGAGTCTGTGTCAAGACTGTACATGTGTAGTCTGTCTCATAAATGCTTTGGAGGGGATGTTTATGGCTGCCATACAGGGAGGTGTCAGATCCCACTGTGTTCCTCCCATACATCCATGACAGGACTAACACATGTCCTACTCAACCTGCACACCTACAAAGTCACTGTGGTATAAATACTACATGTTGGAGAGACAGGTATGTGACACAGACAGTACACCCTATATGTAAAAGGCCTCCATGAATATAAAGCACACATCTGCTCTGTCACACATCATGTGAAGGTTACACCATAGGATGCAGAGGATGACAATCATAGCTGTTGTCAGGCAAATGTCTGTACTGGACACAGGAAATTTGCGGATCGGTCATCCCCACCACCACAGCTTGTAGATGTGTTAGCTCCCAACACCCTGGTGACACTTATCATGGGTATCAGACCTTTTCCAATATTAGGGATGCATGAGTACACTGATGGAGACCATTGTCCTTGTTAGCCTGTTACACACATACGGACTTATGGAGCCATGCACCTATAATGCTGGACATTGCTGAGGACATATTTCTTCTATACTGACAGTCTATCCTGCTCTGTGATGTCTATGGCTGTCTTGCTGCTGTGTATTCGTAGGTGTCCCCAACAGTATCCTGAAACAGAAACATAAACAGGCAAAAAGTGGTTCCAAGTCACCAAGGAAGATTAAATAGTTCTTTATTATTGTTCCAACAACAGATAGTAAGAGCTTTCGTCTACCAAATAAGACTTCATCAGACAGGTTGTCTGATGAAGTCTTATTTGGTAGACGAAAGCACTTACTATCTGTTGTTGGAACAATAATAAAGAACTATTTAATCTTCCTTGGTGACTTGGAACCACTTTTTGTCTTTTACAGTCGATTCAGGAATATTGGTGTAGAAACATAAACAGGTCCATGGCACACCTTTCATTGTGTAAGTATACAGCCATTACAACATCGTACAACATAAGTACACAAAACTATGTGGCTTACTCAGCATACAGTATCTGTCAGTAACCACTACAAATGAGTGGCTAAACAATGCATTACACAAGTGCATGTTAATTTATATAGTCATCCTGTGCATCAGACACATCGCTTCATTTCCCTGCATTGATGATGAGAATGGCAGGGATGTGGCACAGGTATCATCACTTACATAGGGTGTTATGTTGGGGTGCAGGAGGCATAGGCAGACCCAAAAGGTTGACAGCATGTGTGCAAGTCAGAAGGGAAGCAGGCAAGATGGACCATAAAATTGTGCCGTATGTGTCTGTAGGTGACCTGCATTTGACAGTGGTGTGTGAGTGTGTGCATGTACACAGTCAATCTCAGTTTTAGCCCTACATGTGTGTATGTTGGGCATCTTTGAACTGTGCATGGTAGAGTTAACAGTTCAACTTCTCCAGACTCAAACATGGGAACTGGTTCTGCCAGGAGTTGCACTGGCACCTCCATGCTCAACGTCAGAAGTGGTGCTAGTATATGATGGTGACTGCTGTCTGTGTGGACTGTGTCCTCCATGGGAATGCCCAGGACCATGAGCCTATGGCCTGCCACATCTTGGGGTGCACAGCACAATCCCTTCTGTAGTGCTTGATGTACTGCCACTACAGGAGCTTGATTGTGCACATGCACATTGACTCTCAGCAGATAGGGTCACTGACCTACATCCATGAGGCCAATGCTCAACTCAAACCATGCTTTCTAGCACAGACACTGTGCATTCCAAGGCAGACACTGTAGCAGCCCACCTTCTGTCCACTGCATCAGTGAACTGATCCAGGGTGTCACCAGTGCATTGGAGGCAGTCACTGATGTCAGAATGTGCTGCATCCATAACCCTGAGCATATATCTGGGCTTCCTTTCAGAAAGTGCCTGTGCCTCCATGATGGCCCGAAACATACACTGAGTGAACTGTGATGTGACACCTGCAACAGGTGGTGGAAGGACAGCAGGCCACTTACAAGCACCCCTATGAATCTGCCTGTGTGGAACCTCACCAGTTCTCTGGCTATGGCCATTGTCTACACTCACTGGAGCCATAGTTGCCACACTTTCCTGTTCAATGTCTCCACCCTCTGACTGTCCAATATCTGTGACCTCTGGGGACTGGGTATGTGTAGGCATACTGACTGTGTACAGTGACAATGAGGACATAAGAGTGATGTCAATGTCTAGGACATATTCAGCCACTGAAACTTCCACCTGTGCCTCACTGTGGTCACCATCATCATCAGAGTCTGAAGAGACACTGGCATAAGGGTGTGTAGGGGACAGAGACCAATGACCCTGATCACCTGTGATTGGAGAGGAAAAAGCAGTACATTAATACCTACATTGGTATGCTCTGCAGTACTATGTTGCAATAAATGTACAGCTCTATACACTGTTGGCACTATTACAGACTGTTGAAACCCCAGCCTCATATAGTAGGATAAGAGGACATTACTATTTCCAGTAACAGCTGTAGTTAACTGAAATTAAATGATCTTTACACAACAATCTCATCAGCAAAAATGAGGTCAACTTTTCACATTCATGAAGACTCTGCACAGTTGACACATACTGGAAGCTGCAATGTCCTGACATTGAATGCTACAGTATTGCAATGGTGATTAAACTAAACTTACCTGCACAGTCCACTTCCATTTAGGCTGTGGCACCTACATCCATGATGTACAGTGTGATGGATGCCTGGGAGCTGTCATGTGTGCCTAGGTTAGCCAGAAATTCCTCAGTGGCTGAGAGTGTTTAATTCTGCTGCAGGCCCTCACCACTATCCCTGGCTACATCTGCTGCTCTTCTGTATGTAGCATTAATCATGTCGGTTGCATGGTGTCAAACCTGCTCATGTGTCCTGCTCTGATGACCTGCAGCATTCACATCACAGACCAGGTCAGCCCACAGTGCTGCCCACTATTCTCTGTTTTGTCTTCCCCTGTAGGAGTTCATGGTGTTGCCAGAGGCCTTCAATTATAATATAATTCTCCACATCTGTGAAAGGTGCACAGCATCTTGGGTATATCTGTCCTGAAAGACAACAGAATGGGAACACATGTCAAATCACATACATGGAAGTGCACTATTTAGAGATACAGCAAGAACAGAATGGCTGGCAGTATTCTCTGCTGGATCACACATGTCATATTCCACAGTGTGCAAACATACTAAGTGTGTGGATGCAACTAAGATACTAGTGATAGTCACCTATTCTCATGTGTTCCATCACAGATACTGCTGCATGATCATACACCCAGCACTGGAGTCTATTGTAGTGTATTCTCTAGGGACAATCCCCCTGATACTATGTCAGAATAACAGTGCCACACAAATAGCAGTGTGCTATTACAACCACTATAAAAAGACAGTCCCAAGAGACCAATGTGCCACATTGACACAGAGCATTCCACCCTTGATGTATTGTATATCCTCTGCAGGGGTAACAAATCTGGATATCAATGGTACATCATTATCACAGTTCTAAGAAAGGCCTAATGCTATATCCCCTATTCCCTGTAAGTATATTCACACATCTGCATCCTGTTGCAAACAAAAGGGTTACATACCTGCTGGAGTGCTAAACTCCTCTGTTAATATGTGGTAATATTTAAGTTTTTGCAAACACATATTTTGCATGCAGAAAGTCTCATATGGAATGATTCCCCATAGCCAGCATGTTTGCCGTTTAACATGCTTCTGATTAGCAGGTGATTGCCTCTTAACCAATCTGTGGTTCTGAAATGCTAATTGCAGGCAGCACAGCTGATTTGCACTATCATTGGCCAATGACATACAACCACTGTACAAGATATAAGGCCTCCATGTAGATTAAAAGCCCTTTCTGATATGTTGTGCTGGACATTACCTGGGTGGGGAGACTACGTCATCACAGAGTGTAGGTATGTAGAAGCTACTGTTACACAGAGATGTCTGTGGTACAGGCTGCAGCAGCTGCTGCAGGTACTAGGCCTAGGCTGAGACTGTGAACACTTTGGAGGACAACAAGCTGTAGGTGTAACTGTGGCAGCTGTCCCAGCCTTGTAATAGAAGCAGAACCAGGGTGAGAGTAACCATTCCACTCCAGTTAAGGCATACATTTAACTCATTCCCTCCAGTGCAACTCTTTTGAGTGTGTACCTTTAACTCTTAGTGGGTGTGGCCTAAGCCTTTAAACTGAAGTTATCACATTACAGTTCTAACAAATACACATTGACAGAGGTCAAATATCAATACAATTGTGTTTGCCATCATGTATGCTTCAAGATAAAATATTATGATACCTTTATGTAGCATGGTTTTGGAATTATTAATGCAATATGAACAAGTAATATTTGATACCTAGAGGAGCAGTAGGAAGTAACTGCAGATGCACCTGGAGGCATCACTTGGATGTAAAGAGTTAAGGTAATTATGTTAGGCAATGGTATCATTAACAGAGTACTAGGCTACATGTTTGTTGTGTCCTTGAGCAATGTAGGGGATAACTGTAACATTATGTCCACCATTTGGCCAAGTGTCAGGCCACATGTTACAGTCTATTACTCATTTGGAATGTGTATGCTGGCAGTCATTGTAACAAGCAAAGGCTGTATATGTGTATGTTAGTTGTTCAGCTGTGCTAATCTGCACTGTGAGTTTAAAGGAATGTGTACTGCACTCTGATTGTAGTGAGCGTCATTTGGATTGTCTAGGTTAAAATCCTCTGTGAATACATATCCCAGGGATCAGTCCAGTGGCTCTACTTGACAGAGGCACTGGGAACTAAGGTTGGGTGGCAGGATGCCAGAGTAATCCTATGGGCTAGGCTTGTAAAGGGTCCAGGCCCATTAGCCTAGTACACACCTATGAACCTATGAACCTATGATGTGACACTTTATGCACTTATAGTTTTGCTATAGGGTTATATAAAGTGTGTTCCTATCTGCAGGCCTGTGCCTTCCATCTGTGACAGGCAGATATTTAATTTGTAATGCATTGTGCGGATAAAGAGTGCATGACTCGATTAATTGGTGGCTTCAAAATAATGTTATTTAAATGCTACACACATCTGGATTTGAACCCTTGACTGTGTGTGGCAAAATGAACTGCTTGCAAGGCATTTAACAGATAGAGCTACTGAGTTACTATTACAGTAGCCATATTTGCAATATATAAGTACATACATACAGGCTGTGACATACTATTTTTACAGCCATCATTATGAGCATGGTTTTATATGGATGTATTTCTGCACCAAGCTACATGTTTTACATGTATAAAGCATGAAATGACTTAGCAGGTATACTTATAAATGTTGCTGATAAAAGGGGACATTTACCTGCTATTAGAGACCTCACTTGAATCCATTCTTGGGTGTTTGGCTTTCTAATAGTGTACTCTTGCACCACACTCCAAGGTGCAATCCCAATTTTTCCATTTATCTTTAAGCACTTTTGTGTGATGAGGTGCAATGCACAGCTACACTGAAACATGCTTAATGACTGCAACCTGGAATTACTATGTTTGGCTTAAATCACCTATTTAATTAACAGTTGTGTAGAATGGGGGGTTAGCACAGCACAGACCAAGTGGCAAAATGGATTTATGATTGACAAACGGTATGATAAAACAAATAAAAACTAATATATATATAAACTTAATAAAGGTACTGAAGCATGACTGAGTAAAAGCATTTATAAGAACTCTATTATAAGTAAAACAAATAGGTTAGCACTTTCACAATATAGATCACTTCTTCAAAGCACATAAAATATTAAACTAAGCAATCTCTTGTACAGCAACAACTGTGCACTTTGATAGAATTTGTAGATGACTTTGGACTCTAACGGCCACAGAGAGAGGGATGAGGACAACATAGTTGTGTTGTTAACTCAATTAGACCAAATTATGTGTGTCCAGCTGACACGTGTGTGAAATTGATAACTATGTATGGGACAAAAAAAATTTTTTTTGGGACAGGTGCCAGTCTTTTTTTTTTTTTAAGGTGAGAGTGAAATGTTGGGAGAGGGACATAGGTACATGTGGGGGAGGTAAAATACGTAGGTAAGGAAGCTTTTGCAGACAGACAAGACAGATGAGACAGGAGACAGGAGTGGCGTGTGACACAGAGGGGAAAGCACCTTGGATGGGGAGGGTGTTTTGGAATCTCAGTCTCATGTGCCTCCACAAGATAGCAGCATGGCTCACGCCCCCCACCCATGGGACTGTTGACACTGCTGCATCACTGCCCCGAGGGTGGCAGTGATGGTGCTGGGCTCAGGCGAGCCTGCCCCACAAGGGTGGCCAGCATGCTCTTCATTGATGCGGGCATAATCCAAACCCATGGTAAATGATCCTGCACACCAAAGCTGGCAGTTCATCATTGGTGACAACTACCCCTCTACCACCACTCCCAGAGGGGTGCCCATTCCCATCCCATGGGACAGTACTACCCAATGCCACATCATATAGTGCAGGGTCAGCAGATGGGACACCACCACACTGGGTTCCAGATGTACTGGGACCCGGTGCCATGGTTGGATAAAGCAAGGTAGGTGGATCACGAGGAACCGTCTGACCTTGACACGCTGTAGTAAAGTAGTTATTGCAATAAGTTAATGTTAGTATTAACCAAACCAAAGTTAGTATTAACAGAATGGAACATAATATTTATTAATTCAAATACATATTAAAGTATACTATAAAATACTAAAAAGAAACACTGCTATGGCTAGGAAACACTCTTCGAAGCTTTATTAACAAAACTTACACACAATTGCTTTCTTCCCTACACCCAGGGATTTCATCAGAATCTACATGCATTCACTCTTTCCCCATTAAATACTTTGTTCAAACAGTGATGTCACTCATTAAAAAGACTGATAGGATGTATTTAAAGTGTACCAAACATAATAAAACCACCTTTTAACCATTTTCTTAAAATCATATAAATAAACACGTTGCAATAAAACATACTATTCTCCTTTTCCTTTTGTATCTATAAAAACATTTCATTTAAAATTCATTTAATAAAATCCACTTTTTTATTTAATAAAGGCTTTATAGAAATTACTTCATTTAAACCTGGGGTTAGACTTGCTTGCAATTTAATTTGCCATTTAGTTTCCCTCTCTTCAATATGGGTTCTGTAGTCACCACCCCTCGGACTTTTTGCCACTTTTTCTAAAATGATAAACCTGAATTCTTTACATATTAAAGTATATTATGTGTAACACAACATGAAGTAACATAATAATAAGTATGTTAACAGCAAATTAAACCATAAGGCCAGTACAACAGTTAGTGTAGCAAAATATAGCTGACATAGCACATACATTAAAAATCCACAAATCAAGGAAGTTCTGCAACACACCACTTGAAAAACAAAATACTTTTAATAAAATATGATATAAGCGCTTTCATTTTACAACTCAGAAAACTTCTTCAGATACATGTAAATTTGAATTTCCATGATTTAAGTAATGAGTACTTCCTCTGATGTCACAGCTGTTAACAATTATACAATTCAAATTTAAAGTCATATGTTCCCCAAGTCAGTTTGAATGTCTTTGTAAATATATAAAGATAGAAAAATGCAAAAAACAGCACCAAAAATTAGTTAAAATAGAACACTAAACATTGTTACCACCTAAACGTTCATGTCAACTAAAACTCAAATAATACAAGTTGTATATACTTATACATCTTTCATCCTATTTTTTTATTGTTGTATATCCAATGAAATTCTATCTTTCCATTGATTTTAATTTAAGAATAGGAGTTATGCTAACAGCACATACATATTTCTCAAGCTGTTAGCATGGGGCAGTATGGACCAAGCAGTAACAAATGCAGCTACACAACTACACAGGACAGTTTCACATAATGTGAACTTACGTAACTACCAAGGTGTTATGTAAATGGATTTGAAAATATATAGCATTCCAGGTAGTCATTTATGTGGTAATCATAGAACAGACAGATTAGGCAGTTGTAATTACATTACAAAAGTCATGACAGTTGAAAGACATGGCTATGTACATTAAGTAAATTAGACAGGCATCATGCTTTAGTTGGCAGGCAATGGGAGTAGAGGTCAATAGCTGTGACTGCAGGGGACACCTTTAATTAATGTAGCAATTGACTGCAGCAACTTAGAACAAACATGCAATGACTACAGCCTTATTGAAATATTAAGACATATTTGTTTAGGAACCCACAATGATGCTAAACACTTTATTGGCATTGCTGACAATTCTCTGTGAAATCTACACACACTATCTGCTCATAAAGTGGGCTACCTCAGCTATATATCTTTTGTTCCTAGAGTGGAAGAAAATGAGAGCATTATGTGACTGAAATTGGCCTGTAGACAACCTTGAACCATACTTGTTGTTGTTGTGTCTTTCGGCTTTTCCCGGTTAGGGGTCACCACAGTGGAAATCCGGTCCGCTAATGATTGGTAGTTGATTTTTACATGCCGAGTTACCAGCCTTGACACGCAACCCATACTATTAGTTGACAAAAACATTTTACAGGACATTCATTTTGCATCGTAGAACTATTACAGTTTTACACTTGACTGCAGTAACAGTAGAACACACATGCAATAAATACAGCCATGCTGCAAATATTAAGAC